>NC_091957.1:27101291-27243791 GCF_031021105.1 Erythrolamprus reginae
TATTTTTGCGGGGCGGCAAGGGAAGGGTGTGTCCCCCCCCCCCCGACCGCGCTGAGGTTCGGGAGCGAGGCTGAGTCGCTCACTTCGCCCGGCGCTTCCCCGGCAGCCGAGTCGGGGGCAGCCGCGGGGGCTTCTCTGCTTCCGGGACCCTCGCCAAAAAAACCCCGGCGCGCTCCGTCTGGCCGAGTCGGGGAAAGGACATGGCCGAGAATGGAGCCTCCGACCCTCTGTCCCGGCTCGGCCGTTGTGCCAGCCCTGCCGCGAACGGCTGAAAAACCCAGACGACTCGGCTCGAAACGACCCGCGGGGAGCGACTTCCCCCAAGCACCCCCGACGACTTTGGACACTCGATTGGCGGCCGGTCGGATTGGCGGCCGGTCGGAAAGCCCATTATTGGGGGGTCCGGCGTTGAGGCAGCCGAGCCCCCCTCCCACTTCTTCCTCCTTCTCCTCTTCTTCCTCTTTCTCTTCCTCCTCTTCCTCCTTATATTTCCTCCTCTTCCTCCTCTTCCTCCTTTTCTCCTATTCTACCTCCTCTTCCCTCGTCTTCCCCCTCTTCCTCCTTCCTCTTCTTCCTTTCCTCCCTCCTTTTCCTCCTTCCTCTTCTTCCTCATTCTCTTCCTCCTCCACTTCCTCCTTCCTCTTCTTCCTCTTCCTCCTCCTCTTCCATCTCTTTCTCCTCCTCCTCCTCTTCCTCCTCTTCCTCGATCTCGGGATCTCCTCTTCTCCCTCTTCCCCACCCACCCTCGAGTTGTTGAACTACAGGGCGAGGGTCGGGCGGCCTGGTATGTTTGGGCAGCGGGAGGCTTGGGCGGCCCTGGGCGGCTCTTTCTAACGTCCCCCCCCCCCGCCACTTCCCGAACTTCTCGCATGCCGCCCCTCTGCAGCGGGGGCGGGTGGGGGTCGCGCTTATTCTCCTTTCAAAAGGCTCGCGCGGAGCAAAGTTGGGGAACAAAAGGCGGGATGAAAAGAAAGACAGAAAGAAAGGGAAGTAAATTATTCCGCGCGACGCCGCCCTCCCCCACCAACCGGCCATCATTTTGTCCGAGTGCCCCCGCCGTCTGTTTGGGGAGGGGGAGGGAGCGAGTGGGGAGGAGCTCCCTTCTTCCCCACACCCCCGCTCGGGAGCCGCCGAGACTCCTCGGCAAAAGGCGCCTTTGTGCGTGGACCCTCCCGTCCATCTCTCTTTTGCTCTCTCCCTCTCTTTCCCCCCTCTTTCTCTTTCCCTCTCTCTCTCTTTCTCTCCCTCTCTCTCTCTTTCTCTTTCTTTCCCTCTCTCTCTCTTTCTCTTTCTTTCCCTCCCTCTCTCTCTCTCTCTCTCTGTTTTTCTCCCTCTTTCTCTCTTTCTCTCTCTCTCTGTTTTTCTTTCTCTTTTCCACATTCTCTCCACACTCTCTCATTCTCTCTCTCTCTTTCTCTCTCTCTCTCTGTCTTTCTTTCTCTCTCTCTCTCTTTCTCTCTTTCACCTCTTTCTCTCTTTTCCTCTCTCTCGCTCTCTCTTTCCCCCTCCCTCTCTCATCTCTCTCTTTATCTCTCCCTCTGTCGTCTCTCTCTCTCTCTTCCCCCTTGGCAGAGGCTGGAGGGGGTCTGCACACCGGGGGTCCTTCCCTCGCCTCCCCCGCCCAAGCCGTCTTTTGTGGGGAAGCTTTGCATAGGGCCCCGATTCTCCTTCGAGGCGCTCTCTGGTTCGTAAGAAAAGCGGCAGGAACCGAATTGATGGTTATATTTCAATAATGCCCCACACACACACACTTCCATCACCCCCGCATTTCACAACCCGTTGGGTTCCTCCCCCCGAGAAAAAATGGGGGCTGTTTCCAAGCCTCTCACATCAACCCCACCCCCGAATCCTCCCCCGGCGGCTCTCGGCTCCTTCTCCGGCCGCCCCGTAAATGAATTGGCTCCGCTCTCCTCCGCCCAGGGACGGGAAGGAGAATCGCGAGGGGGGGGGGGCATCCCGAAAGCCAGCAGGGAAGCTTTCTGGCGGGGAAACCCCTTTTTCAATAACCCTCCTCCTGCTGGGGCTTCTCCCGCGAAATTTTTGGGCTTCTCTTTCCCACCTGCCACGGGGAACAGCATCCCTTGCGGCCTCCTTCCTCCCTGTGGAAACGTGGAGATGGATGGAAGGGGATCCGCCTGGTTTGCAACTCTGATTTGCAAATTCCTTCTCTCCGTCTCTGTCACTGTCTTTCTCCTTCTTTCTTTTTCTTTTCCCTTTCTCTTTCTCTCTTTTTCTTTTTCTCTCCTTCTGTCCCTCTTTCTCTCTCACTCTCTTTCCCCGTCATTCTCTCTCTTTCTTTTTCTCTTCCTCTTTCTTTTTTCCTTTTTCTTTCTTTTTCTTTTTATCTCTCCCTCTTTCTTTCTTTTTCTTTTCCCTTTTCCCTTTTTCTTTTTCTCCCTTTTTCTTTTTCTTTCTTTTTCTCCCTCTCTCTCTCACTCTTTTCTCCTTCTCCCTCCCTCTCTCCTTTCTTTTTCTTTCCCTTTCTCTTTCTTTTTCTATTTCCCCTTTTCTTTCTCTTTTTGCTCTCTTTTTTCCTACCCTCTCCCTCTTTCTCTCTCTCTCTCTCTCACACACACACACACTCCTTCCCCTTCCTTTCCAAATTCTTTCAGCAGTTCAGAAATCTCTCTCCATCCCCCTTTCTTTTTTGCCGGGAAGTCCCGATCTGTGGCCTCCGCTTTTTTATCCTCTAGAGATTTACTTACTTACTTACTTACTTACTTACTTACTTACTTACTTACTTACTTACTTACTTACTTACTTACTTACTTACTTACTCAATCAATCAATCAATCAATCAATCAATCAATTTGTATGCCGCCCAAGTCCCTAGGGATTCTGGGCAGCTCACAACCAGAAAAATAAAACACTCAATATAATATTAAAATCTCTAACAGAACAATTTAAAAACAATTCAAAACCAACAGTTAAAAAAACCATGCCTTCTATTTGTGGCCTGGGCTGCTTGTTGGATAAGGAGATTGGAGTTGGGGTGAGCGGCTGCGGAAATCTCAGCCTCTGCATTCTCCAAAGCAAAGAAGGAAGAAACGACCAAGCCTACTTTTCTCTGGGGTGTGTCCCTTTCCCCCCCCCCCCTCTCTACCTTAAACCCCAGCTGCCTTGGAACACAATGCCCATCCTCCACAGCCCATGGGAAGCTCGGGGTGAGTGGCTTTGGTGCAGCAGAGCAGGCTTACTTCTAAACAAGGGTCTCTTTCCTTCTGCAAAGGGTAAGGGGATTCCTTTGCAAGGCCTCTGGGGGGGGCTGTTGAGAGCCCCTCCCCACCTGAAGGGCAAAAAGCCCATCTTTCTGGCCAGCTGGCCCCTCTCCTGCCTGTGGAGCCAGCTCAGACCACATGGCAGAAGGAGAGGCAAACCCTGGATTGGGTGGGTGGATCAAAGGCAGGCGGGAGAGAAAAAGGGGATGGGCGGGGAGGAGCAGAGATGTGACTGCAGTGCCCATTATCCCCCACCGGGTTGGCAGAGATATTTCAAAAATGATGGAACCATACAGAAAGTGGCTGGCTGGGAGTCGCGTCCCCCCCCCCCGTAGTAGTAGCAGTAGTAGTAGTAGTAGTAGTAGTAGTAGTAGTAGTAGTAATTATTTTTTAGAATAGAATAGATTAGAATAGAATAGAATAGAATAGAATTCTTTATTGGCCAAGTGTGATTGGAAACACACAAGGAATTTGTCTTTGGTGCATATGCTCTCAGTGTACATAAGAGAAAAAGATACATTTGCCAAGTGGTACAACACTTCATGATTTTCATAGGGGTCAAATAAGCAATGAAGAAACAATCAATATTAATAAAAATCTTAAGATACAAGCAACAAGTTACAGTCATAAAGTCCTAAGTGGGAGGGAAAGGGTGATAGGAATGATGAGAAAAAACTAGTGGAAATAGAAGTGCATTATTATTATCATTATTATTATTTAAATTTATATGCCGCCCCTCTCAGAAAACCCGGGGCAGTTCACAACATATAAAAAACAGTATACATAAAGTTAAAATTAAGAATCACATTTAAAAAAGAAACTAACAAGCCTATTCAACAAACTTACTATATAGTTATTGGCCAGGGGGTAGAATCTAATGACCCCAAGCAGTGGGCACAAGTGAGTCTATTAAACTCTTAAAGTTTAAACTCTTAAACAGGTGTTCCATTCACACCTCTGATGGAGAGTCTTAATACTCAAGCTAGCAAGTTGTGCTAAGAAGCCCCTGGAGCCCCTAAAAGAGAGACATTGGAAAGCCCTTTTCCCCCCTAGGGAAGGAAACCAAGGGGCAGCAAGGTTGGCACACTGGAAGGAGGGGAAGGATCAGGTGGGGGTCTCAAAGCCAAGGGCAACAGTGACCCAACCCAACTGTTGCACAGGCCCCCAACAAGAGGCTTTTTCGACTCACCCAGCCAGGTCCTCCCTTAGAAACATAGAAGATTGACGGCAGAAAAAGACCGCATGGTCCATCTAGTCTGCCGTTGTACTGTTTCCTGTATTTTATCTTAGGATGGATATATATTTATCCCAGGCATGTTTCAATTCAGTTTCTGTGGATTTACCAACCACGTCTGCTGGAAGTTTGTTCCAAGCATCAAATCGTATTTTCTGAAAGAGTAGTAAATGCTTGGAACAAACTTCCAGCAGACGTGGTTGGTAAATCCACAGTAACTGAATTTAAACATGCCTGGGATAAACATATATCCATCCTAAGATAAAATACAGGAAATATTCCCTTCACCTTATCCTTCCCTCCTGAAGCTGGGAACTTTGAATGGCAAAGTTTTATTTATTTTATTTGTTTTGTTTTGTCACGTAGGTATTGGTGGTATACAAAGATATAATAATATTTATATACATGATAGTAGTAAAAAAGAAACATTAGGACAGGGGACAGAAGGCACGCTGGTGCACTTATGCACACCCCTTACTGACCTCTTAGGAATCGGGAGAGGTCAACAGTGGATAGTCTAAGGGTAAAGTTTTGGGGGTTTGTTGATGATCCTACAGAGTCTGGTAGTGACTACTTGGGGAAGCAAAACAGGTGTCGGGGTTGCAGGGTTGCGTAAACTAATTGGTGTGTGTGTGTGTGTGTGTGTGTGTGTGTGTGTGTAAATAAAGCATATTTATAAATCCACTGTGGGCACAAAAGACCTGCTTGGGGTCACATTCATGGGAAAAGAGAGAGAAAGAAAGAGAAAGAGACAAAGAAAGAAAGAAAGAAAGAAAGAAAGAAAGAAAGAAAGAAAGAAAGAAAGAGAAAAGACACGAAAAAGAGAGAGGAAGAGAAGAAGAGGAGAGGGAAGGGAAGGGAAGAGGGAAGAGGAGACAGGAGAGGAGAAAAGAAGGGGGAGGAGAGGGAATGGAAGAGAGGGAAAGAGGAGGGAAGAGGCAGTATAGAGAAGATAAGAGGGAAGGAAAGGGAAGAGGAGAGGAGACAGGAGAGGAGAAGGGGAGGGGTGGGAATGGAAGAGGAGGGAAGAGGAAGAAGAGAGAAGAGAAGAGAAAACTGAGGGCAGGAATCCCCCAACCTTTTGCATGGGGGGGGGAGACTGCCCTAAAACAGACTGAGATGGCAGGAAAAATGGCTTGATCAAACACCAAGAAAAAATATCATTTAGTTTAGAGCCGATGTTTATGCTTCTAATTTGGAATAAAACACTCTCCGAAAACTCTGCAGCTTCACAGACTTTTAACCCTAAACGAAAATCTTTCCAGGGAAAACGCAGAATTCGGGGATCTGGCTCTAACTGGGAACTGGATGATTGGCAGTAATGTTGTGTGGAAATGCTGATTCCAACGCAAAAGAATCTCTCTTTTTTTTTTCCTTTTTGCATGTTCATTTTGAAGAGAACAATAATTAGGGGTGCAGATTTGGGTCTCAAGAGAAACTTTGCCAAGCCGCAATTCAGAGAGGAAGAGGGTAGGATTGTTGTTTTCTGCACAGGAGTTTGTGTCAAGCTAAAACACACACCGCAAAAGGCCCCATCATCGTTCCTTGTGGGTTTTAACCAGGGAGACAAACAGGGTCGTTGTAGGCCATGAAAAAGGGAATGAAAACAGAGTGAGGAAAGCTTGGTTATGCAGATGTACGGAAATGCCCCAAGCTTCCCTTCTTCACCTTCTTTTGGTGCGCCATGGGGTGCCCTTGCTCAGAATCCATGGGTCTAGCTCGGCGCTTGCATTTAGCAGGATGTTGCCCTTTAAAAAAAAAACGGCCCCGAAATTTGCCATCTTGAATTGTGCTCATAGAGTAATCCACTCCTTCTGGTATGTATATATGTGTGTATGTATGTATGTATGTATGGATTGTTTGTTTGTTTGTTTGTTTGTTTGTTTGGCTGGCTGGCTGGCTGGCTGGCTGGCTGGCTGGCTGGCTGGCTGGCTGGCTGGCTGGCTGGCTGGCTGGCTGGCTGGCTGGCTGGCTGGCTGGCTGGCTGGCTGGCTGGCTGGCTGATTGATTGATTGATTGATTGATTGATTTCTATGCTGCCCTTCTCCTGGGACTCAGGGCAGCTCACAGTATGTAGAAATCTAACATTACATAATAAAATCCTCGTAATTAAAAGTTAACAGCACATTCATGTATCATCCATCACAAGCTGTGTGATCAAATGGATTGTGGAAAAGGGGAAGCGTTGGGGCAGAAAATACACATTTTGCTTATTAAAAGTCCTGGTTTTTGTTATTACATTATTTCTATATTTTCAATGTATGTGGTAATTACAGTTTTCTTAATGTCGTCAGTATATTTCCTCTACCTTCTAATAATGATGCTGCTCTGTGGAAACTATACCTGCCACAGAAAAACTATATACATTTTTGAAATCAGAACAAAAAAAATGATTCAGAAAAGTACAAAGTCAATTGCGATGATTACAAAAAAAAAATTGTGTAATGAAAAGGAAGGGAAACTAGTAGAGATCTGTTTCAAGCTATTTTGCACTCACCAGCTAATCATACACGTAGAGAGAGAGAGAGATTATATATATATAATGAAAATCTATTTCGCATATATGAAAGTCTTCCAAAACATAGATAGATAGATAGATAGATAGATAGATAGATAGATAGATAGATAGATAGATAGATAGATAGATAGATAGATAGGTATATAGATTGATATATAGATAAATAGATACATAAATATGTAAAGAACTGATAAAGAAATAGAGGGAGACCAGGATAGATCTATTTCAAGCTTTTTAGCTCTCGTCACCTGGGTTAAAGTGTCTAACCACTAGTCTCTACTCATTTTTATCAGTTGAGCCAGGGGAAATTTAAATGTTTTAATTTAATTTAAATGTTCCCTCCCATATTTGGATCTGCCAGGTGACTTAACCTCTAGGCCACAGGATCTGATCCCTTCAGCTTTGTACCTGGGAAGGGCTATATGTTTTTTCTGTCAGATCACCCTGGTATATTGAAGGAACGTCACAGCTCCTTTTTGCCTCTAGGCCCAACCCAGGGCCATTTAAAGACAGTTAATTTATTCATAGCCAACAAACTATATTCTGTATGTATCACATGTTTTTGCTGAATTTTTAAAATTAAGAGAGACTATTTCGGCCTTGTTCTGGCCTCATCAGCTAGCCATACCCTTACTCAGATTTGATCCTGAATTAACAACCCTCCCGGCTTAGAGCTTAATTCATACTGGGATGCAGGCTTTAGATGCTCTTCCCATCTCCCTCCTCCCCTCGCAACAGAATACCCTCCGCAACTAGACTTACAATCTTAGGTTTAGAAACCTTCAACACGACGTAAGCATAGCTCATAAAATCATCTGCTACAACGTCCTTCCTGTCAACGACTACTTCAGCTTCAACCGCAACAACACATGAGCACACAACAGATACAAACTTAAAGTAAACCGCTCCAAACTTGACTGCAGGAAATGCGACTTTAGCAACTGAGTAGTTGATGCCTGGAACTTACTACCTGACTCTGTAGTATCATCTCCTAACCCCCAAAACTTTACCCTTAGACTATCCACTGTTGACCTCTCCTGATTCCTAAGAGGTCAGTAAGGGGCATGCATAAGTGCACCAGCGTGCCTTCCGTCCCCTGTCCTAATGTTTCTTTATATATATTTTTTTACTAGTATCATGTACTATGAATATTATATCTAATTTTTTTCTTATTTTTCTTTTTGCTAGTATCATGTATATGAATATTATTACCGTATATCTTTACATACCTCCAATATGTACTTGACAAAGCAAATAAATAAAAATAAATAAAAACTTTCAGCCAGCCCCCTCCCCAGAAATTTAGAAGAAAGTTACAGTTTTGCAAGCAAAGCGCCACTGCAGGTATTCCTCAATTTACAAACATCCGTTAGGGACAGTTTGAGGTTTACAGCGACACTGAGAACGTGACTTTACAACCAGTCCTCAGAGCTAACAACCGACACAGCATGGACTCCTGGTCAAAATGCAGGCACTGAGTAACGGGGATGCATTGATGGTGGTGGCAGCATTCCTGGGTTTGTGCGATCACCATTAACGAGTGCTTCTCACCAGCAAGGCCAAGGGGGAAAGGTTAAGGACGTGATTCGCTTAATAACTGTAATGATTTGCTTAACAAGTATGGCAAAAAAAAGGGGGGTGTAAGGCTGTGCTATTTGCCCTCCATCGGAAAAATCACCTGTTGGTTGCCTTTCTCTGTCCTGGAGCGCAGATGCAAGAACTTATTTTTTTAAAAAAACTGTTTCTGACACCGCCTTCTTGGCCAATCCAAGAAACAGTCAGAAAATAACTCAATTCTTAAGTGCCGTCAGACCGTTCCTGTAGTCCAAAGAGAAACTCAATCTGAACTTAATCCGTATAGTCTGGAGAACAGGAGGGAAAGGGGGGACACGATTGAAACATTTAAATATGTTAAAGGGTTAAATAAGGTTCAGGAGGGAAGTGCTTTTAATAGAAAAGTGAACACAAGAACAAAGGGGCACAATCAAAGGTTAGTTGGGGTAAAGATCAGAAGCAACGTGAGAAAATATTATTTTACTGAAAGAGTAGTAGATGCTTGGAACAAACGTCCAGCAGACATGGTTGGCAAATCCACAGTAACTGAATTTAAACTTGCCTGGGATAAATACAGATCCATCCTAAGATAACATATAGGAAATAGTATAAGGGCAGACTAGATGGACTATGAGGTCTTTTTCTGCCGTCAATCTTCTATGTTTCTATGTTTCTAAATGGACGTGGTAGCTTGGAACTAGTAAAATAAAAATGGCCTTTGGTTGTTTGGAAGAGCAACACACAATGAGTTACCGTATTTTTCAGACTTTAAAACGCTCTGGACTATAAGACGCACCTGACTTTTGGGGAGGAAAACAAGAAATTTAAAATCTGCCTCTGCCTCCCAGCATCCATCTGGTATTCATCTGGTCCATTTGACTCCGTGGCACATTCGCCACAACCCATTTGGAGATGCCCGTTCAATGCCGCCACCAGAGCCTGTTTGGCGCAGCCCATTTGCCGCCACTGCAACCTGTTCGCTACTGCAGCCCATTCTAGAACAGCTGATCGGCGCCGTGCATCCTCCCCCCACTACAATATTCGCTGTATAAAACACAGATATTTCCATCCACATATTTTGGGGTGTGTGTCTTATACTATGAAAAATATGGCACTTTACACACACCCGCACACACACACACACAGACATAGCAAGCCTAAAATTAAAGAAGAAAATGATAAGGAATCCAGCCACAGAGATTTATTATTATTATTATTTATTAGATTTGTATGCCACCCTTCTCCGAAAACTTGGGGCGGCTCACAGAATAAATATAAAAACAAAGCATACAAGACAAATCTAATACATTAAAAAACTACAGCTAAAATCCCTATACAGTGGAACCTCTACCTAAGAATGCCTCTACTTAAGAACTTTTCTAGATTAGAACTGGATGTTCAAGACTTTTTTGCCTCTTCTCAAGAACCATTTTCTACTTAAGAACCTGAGTTTGGAAAAATTTCCCAGGAAATTTGAGAGCGACATGAAGGCCTGGCCAGTTTCCTGCTATTCCCCCTTTAATCCCAGCCATCTCGGGCTTTTCTGGGCTGCCAGAGGGGCCTTTCGGTGGCGCTTAAGGCGGCTTTGGCAGTCCAGAGCGAACAAAGCATTTTCCTTTTTTCTGGGCGCTTGGAGAGGGAATAAACCTCTGCCAGCGCCCAGAGAAAATAAATGCTCCCTTCGCTCTGGTCAGCGACTCTCCTCCTCCTCTTCTTCCTCCTCCTCCTCCCACCCAAATTCCGAGCTTTTATTTCTTTTCTAATGGATTTGCACACATTATTTGCTTTTACATTTATTCCTATGGGAAAAATTGCTTCTACTTACAAACTTTTCTACTTAAGAACCTGGTCACGGAACAAATTAAGTTCTTAAGTAGAGGTTCCACTGTATATAACTCAATCAGACAATATAATTTGGTCCCATCCTGTTCCAAATGGGCACCGGATTCTGATGCTCCTTGAAATGGAACACCTCGGGGACAGGATCCAAATAAAACAGGAGTGGATTGTTATTACCAGCTACTTACTACCGGTACACTGCGCATGCAGCTTCAGTTGTCTTGCATGAGTATGTGTGCGTGCCACCAGCGTGTTTTTGCGCTGAAAAATGCACTGAAATCTCACGAGGGGATGCAGTGTGATATTTCGGCAATTTTTTGCTTCCACGCATGCACAGAATTTTTAAAAAGTGAAATCTGTCCCGCACGCTCATCCCCTCACAAGATTTTACTTCAGCCCATGCGCACGAATCAAGAAATACTAAAAATTGATGAAAAAATATGGCGGCGCCAAAGGACTGCCACTGGAGCGGTCACACACAAATTGCGCAATCTGGTGGCCGCTACCGGCGCCGGTAGCAATTACTGATATAGCGTAATCACAACACTGGCATAGCTATTCATTAAAAAACCTTTGGCCAATTCTCTTCCCTACAGCTAAGGCCTCGTAGGCCAACACCTCGTCCAATTATGCCGACTTTATCGACTAAATTCTAGAAGGGCCTGCAGGCTATGGTGAAGCCCGAATCTATTCATCGAACGGTGCTGCATTAAAAAGAGGAATGGCTCGTTTCTTTTTCAATCCCCCTTTTCTTTTTTCTTTCCCCAGCTTCTTTTTCTACTATATCTTTTCTATCTTCTCACTTTCTTTCTTCTTTCTTTTCCTCTGTCTCTGTCACAATACAGCGTGTATGATTGATATGTCATGTATTATATTTATATTTATCTCTGTTTCATATTTAATAAAGATATTTCATGTTAAATAAACATATTTTTATAATAATAGTAACAACAATAATAATAATAATAATAATAATAATAATAATAATAATAATAATAATAATAATAATAATAATAAAAAGAGGAATGGCTACCAACGTTTTTTAGAAAGAGGGGTTCAAAAATTTCCTTTCTTGAATTTTACCAACAGGGGGAATTTGTAAACAAATTCAGGGCCGCTGGGGATTTCTTGCTCCTGACACTTTTAGGGAAAACCCAAAGTTGAGTCGACCTTACAGGGATGTTTCAAGGATGTTGAAACAGTGCAAAGTCTATAGTTTGGATCTGTGTCTTCGCTTTCATGGCATTAGTTTTTAGTGCTTGTTTTTCGGCAGAGAGTATTAAACCTTCTGTTTCCTTCTGGATGGTTCCCATTTGAATTCATGCCCATGTAAGGTTGTCATCACATTTTTCTTCAATGTTTTTCAAGTGTTGTCCATGCAGAGCTTTGTTTCTCCATCCATGGTAATAATGTAGATTGGTTGGCATCTTCTGGCAATGATAGTGACTGCTTGGCATCTTCTGGCAATGATGTCCAACCTTGGCAACTTCAAGACTTGTGGACGTCAATTCGCCAGCCAGCCGTGGTTACCCACAGGTCTTAAAGTTGCCAAGGTTGGAGACCCCCGATGGAGACTGTTGGCAGTCTATTGGCTGCCGTGAATGTTTACAACCATATACCCAGGATTGTAGCTTCCCAGACTTTAATTGTGGACCAGTGTCTCAAGAGTTGACCTCATAACTTCGGATCAAATTTCCTTTGGGGGGAATCTGCTGGTTTTGGGGCACCCCTGTTGTTCTAACCCCCAAGGTTTCCATTAGAAACCAGGCCAAGGGCCTCCTGTCCAAAATTTGCCCTGGCCTTTTTCCAATTCGGCATCCAGCGGAATGTTAAAACGGAGCCACTGGTTCTGAAGCGGGTAAACTATTTTCAGATGCGTCCGTGAGTCCTTAAGAGGTTTGCCGTGCTCCTCGCCCTAGGCGGGATGCCTTTTTAAAGTGGAAAGTGGAGGCCTTTTTTCCACCCCTCCCTCCCTCCTGGGATCTCCCTGGGGCCCCCTCCCATTTCTAAAATTGGAATGGAGCACTTGGCTTGACCCTTCAAAAAGAGGATAGCGGAGCAATGAACTCCCTTTTTTAGTGTTGGCCCACTCATTGCCTCCTTTGTCCGAAGGGCCTAGAATTCACAGATCAAAGTGACCCCTGGTGACCTCTTCCTCTACAACAAGAAAGGGGGAGGGGGAGAGGAGGGGAAGAGGAGGAGGAGTGAAAGTAGAAGGAAGAGAAGGAAGAAGGAGGAGGAGGGGAGGAGGAGGATAAATGAAAGGAAGAGGAGGAGGAGAAAGAAGAAGAGAAGAGGAGGAGGGGAGGAGGAGGAATGAAAGGAGGAGGAGGAAAAGGACGAGGAAGAGGAGAGGAAGAAGAGGAAGAAGAGGAAGAAAAGGAGGAAGAGGAAGAAGAGGAGGAGGAAGAGGAAGAAAAGGAGGAAAAACCCGTAGTGACATACCACTTGTCCCATGTCGCTACTACAGATTTGCCCGAACCGGGATGAACTGGTAGCAATCCACCACTAGTTGCATCCATTTTGCAAGCTTTCTCACTTTCTTTGTTGAGTGAATCACTATATTGAGGAAAGGAGGAGGAAGAGGAGGAGGAAGAGGAGAAGGAAGAAGAAGAGGAGGAGGAGGAAGAGGAAGAGGAGGAGGAGAGGAGGAATGAAAGGAGGAAGAGGTAGAAGAAGAGGAGGAAGACGAAGAGGAAGGAGGTTTCACTTAGCCTTTGCTACCTGGTCAGTGATGTGTGTGTCGTCGCTGCTACAGGTTCACTGGTTGCATCCATTTTGCGACCTTTCTCACTGTCGTCGTTGAGTGAATCACTACATCTTTTAACACAGTGGTTAAGTAAACCCAGATTCCCCTGTAGACATCACTGGGCACCCCCCTGTAAACACCCCCACAGGACTCTGCGACCGTCATAAATATGAGTCCATTGCCAAGCCCCTGATTTTGATCGCATGAACCATGGGGTTGGGTGGGGGATGTTGCCGTGGTTGTTAAGTGTGAAAAACAATCCCACGTCGCTTTTTGTCAGTGCCGTGGCAGCTTCAAACGATCACTAAGTGAACTGTTGCAAGTCGAAGACTGTAAGAAAGGCAATTTTATTCTCGTGCTAAAGATTAAAATTAGGGATTGCGATGGTGAATCGTTTAGAATTCCCTGTAGCTTCTGCTTGAGAATTACTGTACTTTTTTAAAAAAAACCAAACTTTTTATGTCAACAAGCTGTCCCGGGGTGGGGTAGGGGGCTTTCCGGGGTCTCAGCCCTGGACCCCTGGACGTCTTGAGGTGCAAACACTGAATCTGCACAAAATTCCCCAAATCCTTCCATTATTTTAATCTCTGACTGAGCGTCCCGTGTCTCTCTCTCTCTCTCTTGCTCGCTTCTCCTGCGTTGTTGAACAAACACACAGCGGGAATGCCACAATTCCCGTCTTTCAAACTCTGCATATAGACAGGGGAAGCTCGAAAGAAAAGCATTTATATATTTATGTATTCTCGTTTATTCTTTCCCTCCCCCCCTCTCAAAAGACCCTCGGATTCTAGGCACCTTCACAAGATTTTTAGGGAGGGGGAAAAAATGAGAGAGAGAGAGAAAGACTGATAGAAAGAGAAAAAGAAAGAGAAAGAGAGAGGGGGAAAGAGAGAAAGAAAGAGAGAGGAAGGAGAGAAAAGAGATAGAAAGATAAAGATAAAAGGAAAGAGAGACAGAGAGAGAGAGAAAGAAAGAGAGAGAAATAGACTGATACAAAGAGAAAGAGAGAGGGGGAAAGAGAAAAAGAGAGAGGAAGGAGAGAAAAGAGATAGAAAGAAAGATACAAAGAAATAGAGACAGGGAGAGAGAGAAAGAGAGAGAGAAAGGAGAGATAAGAGAAATTGTGCGTGTTTCCCAGTCACCGAACGCTCCCACTTTTTTCAGCTGAAGAATGCCAACCCTTACCTGTCTTACTCAGAGCTAAATCTCTCAGGCTATGAAGGTTCACCCACCTGGTTCCTACAACGTTGAATAAATTTATTTTTTTAACGAAATTGTGATGATAATTGTGTTGGCAAGACAGAAACATCTAAATAGCTCTTTAACTTCACCCTATAAAGCTGTAAAAAGCCTAAGACATACGAAGAAAGGCAAAGGGCTTAATTTTGAAGAATATATGTGTGTGTGTGTGTGTGTGTGTGTGTGTATGTATATACACACATAGATAGATAGATGGATGGATGGATGGATGGATGGATGGATGGATGGATGGATGGATGGATAGATAGATGTAGATAACGGTAGATAAAAATAGATAAAGAGATAGATAGACAGACAGACAGACAGACAGAGATACACACACACACACACACACACCTTTTGCCCCATCTTTACTCTCTGCAAAAAAACACTTTCCTTTTTTGAAATCCTACCATGTTTTCTCCACTTAAAAACCTTTCACTGCATTTTTAGAGAAAGAAGGGGAGAGAGATGAAGGGAGGGTGTATCTTGCAGTGGCTCTTTTTTTCCTGAATAGTGCAGTTATTCTTGTGTGTGTGTGTGTTTTTCCTTCCTCCCTTCCTCCCTCCCTCCCTCCTTCTCTCTCTCTCTCTCTCTTTCCTTCTTTCTTACTTTTTTCTTTCCTTTTACTTTTGCCCTGCGACTCTCTTTGACTACACTGCTGGCCAGCCACAATTTCGGCTTTAAGAAAGACAAACAACTTTCTAAACTCCGAGCAAAACCGTGCCCGTGTAAGGGCTTTGAACGGAGGGGTAAATAGTTGTCCGATTTTGCCATGGTATGCTCAGCCACCGTCGCCTAATCTATCTTTCATTTTGACCGACAAAATGTCGAGAATCCGTATCTGTCTCTAACCCCTCGGGAGACTTGATTAATCCACAAAAGGGGACCATTATCCAAAGAAGAGGAACAGGGAAGAGGGGGTAGAAGGAAACTGTGGGGTTTTTTTCCAGGAGGAGGGTGTCTTTTTAAACGATTGACTTAGTGGGAGAAGTCAAAAGCAAACACACTGAGGTCTTTAAAAGAGGGAGGGGGAAAGCGGTGGATATAAGCAGGGAAGAAGTGGGCTTGGGGGGGGAGTGTATTTGAGGGTCACCCATCGTCTTGAATGTAACCCTGCAATTGTGTTCACGTTTTTTCTAGATACCTCAGAGTTTTCCTTCATTTTCAGTCTGAATTCTCCAAATTTTAAATGTTAAATAGACACGGTCACCCTTAACTTGCTGACTGCACTAACCTATTTTCTAGGTTTGTCCAAGTCGCTAACTGTGCATCCTAAAAACAGCCTACTGAACTCCATGGAATAGTCACCAAAAGAGACATCCCTTATAGCATTAGAGTGTCTCATTATAACCAGACTTTCCAACCACTGGCTGTAGAGGTACTACAACTCCCAGGGTTCCCAGTTAACACATTGACTCAGCCTCTTAGACATTGCAGAACTAAACAAGGAGAGAAGCAACTTAGAACTAACGAAAAATTTCCTGACAGTGAGAACAATAATCCGTGGATTAATTGCCTCCAGAAGTTGTGAATGCTCCAACACTGGAAGTTTTTAAGCAGATGTTGGATAACTCTCTGTCTGAAGTAGTGTAGGGTTTCCTGCCTAAGCAGGGGGTTGGACTGTAAGACCTCTAAGGTCCCTTCCAACTCTGTTGTTATTATTATTACTATAACAGGGCCTTCCATATTTTGGGATTTCCCTGAACCCTTGGCTTGTAGTTCCTCCAAAGAGTTGGCTTGGGCAAGCCCATCCCACAGTAACCAGGAAGGGAAAACCTGGTTAATTGATGGATGCTACCTGAAAACTGGAAAGGGAGAGGAAGAAGACAGGAAAAACCAAGGTGGCTGGGTTAGCATTAGCAGCAGTGGGGGGGGTTTGGCCAGAGCCATAATTAGATGTAAACAAGAGGCGTGAGGGGCCACCTCGGTCCAGGCACTCAATTGTGAAGGGATTAACTCTTAAATAAACTAATAAAAGGAAGCAGAGATTGCAGGACCGATACAAAGCAAAGCGAGACTATCAAAGGATGCCGAGGTCCGAATTTTTTGACAATGCTAATTCAGAGTTTCCACCAACAAGAAAAGGTAGAAGAATGTGCCCAGCTGGTATCTTTTCAACCACGCCATGTAAAAATTCTTGATTTTTTTCTCTCCCCTCCCTTCCTGAATCTGGAGAAAAAAAAATTAAAAAAAGAAGGGCCAGGTGGAGAGAGGTAAGATGGGACCTTGCTGGGACACAGCACTCTGAACCTGCTTTATTTGTGGGGCTTTGTCTACTTTCAAATCCATCTGCTAGTCCTCATGGTTTTAAATCCAGGGCTGGTTTGTAGGCCGACGAAGGCCTTTGGCTACTTCGCTCCAGCTTTGGTTCGATACTGTTTTTGAGTTTGCTTAGCAGAAATTATGTGGTACATTGCTCAACAGTAGTAACTGTGAGAGCGATCTTGGAGTCCTAGTGGACAACTGTTTTAATATGAGCCAGCCATGTGCAGTAGGTGCCAAAAAAGCCAACACGATTCTAGGCTGCATTAACCGAGGGATAGCCCTTCTCTTCCAATGTCTTCTCCCGAAGTGCAGGGGGGCCCCACCCCCAAACCACCTCCCCTGTGCTTCCTCTTCTTCCCCTCTTTTTTCAACGTCTCTTGATTTTCAGGTATTTAATTTGTGTTTTCTCACGGTCCAGTATCTCTTTTCTTTCCCTGGCCGTTCCATTCTTTCTGTTTGGCTTTAATCCTGAGAGATCAGAGAGTTTAACCTTTTACGAGGTCCACTAAGAATGGGGACGGGGGTGGTGGGGGTGAAATACCTGGAATTTTGATTTGTGAGTGGGGGTCTCGCACCCAGCAGGAGTCTTCAGGGGCAAACAGTGGCTGGGATGAGGCTGAATTTGTCGCCAGGTTGATTCTGGATTCTTCGTTAAGCTACACAGCTGGGGCGTTGTCTTGATCACAACATACCTAGGGTGTCATTTCGTCCCGAAGATGGATTGCCAAAAGATTACCCCTGCTAGCAGCTGTTTTGTAAGCGGGAACAATGGAGGGGCCGTCGGAAGTCACACAAGACTGAGAAAAAAGGAAAGAAAATACACAAACACCTAATCAGCTGGAGTCAAAGTTCATAAAGTTAGTCTGTGGGACTTAAAACCAACTTGGAGTTATTTCCATTTCTTGGTTGAATTTGGGTGCGTGTGAATGGCGGGGGGAGGGGGCAGGAGCATGGCACTGATGGACTCCTTGTGGGTATGGCCAGGTACACAGAACCCGTAGGAATTTTTGGTCAGGTACGCAGAACTGGTAAAAAAAAATGATTTTTATTTTTCTTCTTTTCCCTTCTGGGCTCTGGGTGTGTTTTTCCTATCACAGTAAATGAGGTTGAAAAGCTGTGCGTGTGTGTGTACATACACATACAATTTATATAGTAGATAATGTATATTTCTGTGTGTCTGTGTGTAATATGTAATAATATGGCATATATACATAAACGTATATACATGTGTGTAATATGGCATATATACATAAGCATATATACATATCCATATGTGACACATACAGATAGAATTGTCGGCTATCAATAAAATTAACTACATTGGAAATGGCCCTGGGTTGGGCCGAGAGGCAAAAAAGGAGCTGTGATGTTCCTTCAATATACCAGGGTGATTCGACACAAAATGTAACCCTTCCCTGGTACAGAGCTGAAGGGATTGGATACTGTAGCCTAGAGGATAATTCTCTGCCTTACAAGGCAAAGGTTGCAGGTTCAAGTCCCAGTGGGTATGGCTAGCTGATGAGGCCAAAATAAGGCCGAAATAGATCTATCCTAGTCTCCCTTAATTATATATATATACACACACACACACACACACACACACACATAAACAGTATATTTTGGATCTTCAGTAATATTATTACCAATTCAGTATTTTAATTGGTTCTTAGGTTTTTCAGACTATCAATTTTAATTAATTGGATTTAGGATGGATATTGTTTCCTACATCTTGTAATCTGCCCTGAGTCTTCAGAGAGGGGCAACATATAAATATGATTAATAAATAGATAAATAGTAAATAGAGCGGGAAATTGTATCTCTTTGAGGTGAGGAGAGGCCAGGCAGCCTAACCCAAACCCTTGACACGAGTGACGTCAAGTTGGCCACTTTTAAGCCAGTCACATGACCTTTAAGCCACCCCCTGGTCACATGACCGTCAAGACACTCCCACCTGGTCACATGGGCAACAAGCCACACCCACAAAATAAATCACGCCCACAGGGTGGTAGTAAAAAAATTTGCAGCCCTTCGCTGGTGCGTGCGTGTCCTTACAGAAAACTGCCCCCCCCATCCCATGAATGAAATCCCCACTCTTAGCATAAAGAGGGCAGGGTTCTCCATGGGTTGCAAATGGGGGAAATGCTCAAAAGGGCATTCTTCTGTATATGCATTTTTTGATATCAGTCATAATAAAAAATAATATTATGACTGATTTCAAAAAATGTATATAGTTTTTCTGTAGCAGGTACAGTTTTCACGGAGCATTGTATTATATTATAATATACTGGCGACATTGAGAAAACAGTAATTACCACATACCAAATAACATAATAACAAAAAATGCTTCTATATCAGAAACTTTATGTGATAGAGCAAAACTAAGCATATTTTTTGAATTGGCACATCAAACTCCATAAAACAGACACATTACCTTTGCCACCTCTCTCTATTTTTTTCCCCAAAAGCACTTTTTAAATACCCCAAGGGGTACAAAAAAGCAATTTTTTGTGTGTGTGCCTCATAATTGCTGTGCGTGAAAACATGAGGCTCCATTGTGCAACTCCCAGGTGGCTGTTTAGTTAGGCTTCCTTGATACCCAGAAAAAATAAATCCGGAGTGTTTAACATCCCTTTATCTTAATTGGTCCATCAAGATAACTCGGCGGCTCGGATGGTGCTCAGCGAGAGTTTTCCTCCTGGCCTGCTTTGAACTTATTTACCGGGTTTTTCTGACAGACCAGGTTTCTTGCTAAGCTAACCATGGCTGCTTAAAGTCCTCGTTATCTATCGTCTGGTGTCGTGTTTAGCGTTTGCGTTCAGACAGTCATAAGTCTGAGTCTTCCTCGTAGGTTCGATCTCAGCTTCCGTCTGGAAAAGGGAGAAGGGGGTCTCGTCTGGGCCGGCCTTGAACGCTCAATTAAGCTTGCGTTTGGCCAAGCTGTCAGTGTATTTTGGAACGAGACACCCTAATGGACTTGACTCGGAAATCTTCGACCGGCTTGGTTTTTTTTCCCCCTTTCTCTCCCCTCCGTTAAAACAAACTCATTAAACTTGTCAACACTCATTAAGGGTTTTAAACGATGAACGGGAGTCACTAGAGGAATGGCTCGGCCGGAGCTGCTGGAGAGGAAACACAATTCCCTTATGGTGGAACAGGGAATAAAAAGGGCATTTACGCCCACAGAAAGAGAGAACGAAAGAGAGAGAGGGAGAGGGAGTGAAAGAGATAAGAGAGAGAAAAGACAAATAGAAAAAAAGATAGAAAGAGAAAAATAGGAGAGAGAAAGGAGAGAGAAAGAGAAAAAAGATAGGAGACAGAAAGAGAAGAGAGAGAAAAGAGAGAGAGAGAAAGAGATAGAAAGAGAAAAATAGAAAACAGAGAGAAAAAGAGAAAGGAAGAGAGAAAGGAAGAGAGGAGAAAGAGAGTGAGAGAAAGGAGAGAGAAAGAGAGAGAGAGAGAGAAAGGAGACAGAAAGCGAGAAAGGAAAGGAGAGAGTAAGAGAGAGAGAGAAAGAGAAAGAGAGAGAAAGGAGAGAAAGAGACAGAAAGAGAGAAAGGAGAGAGAAAGAGATAGAAAGAGGAAGAGATAGAAAGAGAAATAGAGAGATAGAGGGGAGAGAGACTGAGAAAGAAAAAAGGAGAGAGAGAAAGAGAAAAAAGAGAAAGATAGAAAGAAAGAAGGAGATAGATAGAAAAAGAAAGAAAGAAAGAAACTGGAAAGATGACCGCAAACAAGATCTCCCACTTCAAAAGCACTCCAGAATTTACCTGTCCAAATCCAAGCATCCAAATTCTCATGCTGAAAAGCCCTGTCCAAATACTGTCTGTCTTCTGCAAATCTTTTAATATTCAGCCTACAAACCAGGCCGAGGTTTTATGTCTGTGGCTTGCTCAACATTCACACAGGACTGTTGTGTGGCATCGGACGGGATAGGCTGAATGTGTGCGCCAAACACAAGGAAGTGAGCCACGGTGGTGTGCCTGCAAAGCAATCCTTCCAAAGTTGTTTTAAAAAGGTGGTTTTCACCTGCTCTTTTTTTTTTTAGAAACAAGCATTTTTACAGTCAACGCAAACAACTCCTGGTTTAAATACTGTACGTGTGTGTGTGTGTGTGTGTGTGTGTGTGTGTGTGTATCTCACAGGGCTGGTGGGATTTTCCACGTGAACCGTTCAACAACCTGGCTAAATTCATGTGCACGTCCTGGTTGAGATGCTTGCTAAGTTCTCGTGTTGACCCTGACTGGTATTCTGAATCTCTGATGGCCCAACGTAGGTGGGGGGACAGAAAATTTGAATATTTCTTCGTTTGCTGCCAAGTTATCTTTTAAGAATTTCTCTCATGCTTTATTTATTGGTCACATTTTTCTTGTTGTTGAAGGGGTGTTGTTCATTTGTGGCTGTGTAAATCGATGGGGGGAAATGACCCCCCCAAGGATAATTGAAGAAGAAAATGTGCCTTATGTAAAATAAGTTCCTTTTCTTTCTGCTTTTCCATGGTGACATAAATTTGGCATTGTTATAGACTGCTGAGTCCCCTATTAGAAACTTCACTGAGGACTAGTCTATTTTGTTTTGCTTTAAAAGGTAATTCTGGCTGAAATGGATTTTTTTTAAAAAAAATGATATTATTGTGGGTTGGGATTCATTGAATCGGACATTTGATCTGTCCTTATTACTAGCGAGGATGTACGGTAGTTCCTTGGTGTCATTTTAACTTATGAAATTTATTTATTAAACAGAGCTATTGGGGCCACCAAATTCACACACAGGTGACTCCAGGCAATACAGGAGCCAATTAAGAATTTCTTTCTTTAAAAAAAAAAAATGAATTGCAGCTTGAGAAATAGACAGTAGACAACTTGTATAATAATGAAAGAAAAGTGATGGATCCCTAAAATATGGTGATAAAAGAGAGTGATAAATGAAGAGTATTGCTCTTAACGCAACCAGAAATTTAATTTTTATTTTTCTCTCCCTCACTGAAGAAAAATTAAAGAAAGTAGCCAATAAAGAAAAGAAATCAGAGAGAATACTGCCGTGGGAAACATTTGTGTTTCCCTCAGGAGCGTTTCTTGAAATCCCCTCTTGTCAAATAAATAAGATGGCAGGGCAGCTGTGATTTCCCTGTCAACACATCTAAACGTGTTGTTCTTTCTTTCTTTCTCTCTCTCTCTCTCTTTCTTTCTCTTTCTTTCTTTCCATCTTTCTTTCCTTGCCTTCTTTCCTTCCTTCCTTCCTTCTTTCTTTCTTTCCTTTCTTCATTCCCTCCCTCTCTTCTTCCCTTTCTTTCTTTCCTTCTTTTTCCTTTCCTTCCTCTTTCTTTCTTTCTCTCTCTATCTCTTTCTTTCTCTCTCTCTCTCTCTCTCTCTTTCTCTCTCTCTCTCTCTTTCTTTCTTTCTCATTCTATCCCAACACATTTCTCCACAGAAAAGATCTTGTGGAAGACAACCATAGGTCTTCCTTATTTTGTTTTACTCTTTTTAAATGTGTTGGGGTTTTCTGAACCTTTTCGAGACTTTCCCCCCCCCCCTTTCCTCTTTTTTTAATATATACACAGAAATTTCTCTCCTCTGTTTTGTGTGTGTGTCTCTCTCTCTGCGTATATATATATATATTTAAATGTAAAAAGAAAGCAGACCTTCTGTTAGCCTTTTGACAATGAGAGTATCGACTATTCAACTGGATTGATTAACTCTCCGAAAAAGTTTATTAAGAGAGCTAAAAACAAAGCCGGTAAGGTTTGGCACAGGCCTGTCTGTTTTATAGACTCGGAGCCATTGTCTGCTTTAAAGAGCGACGCCTGAGTAGTTTTCAATGACAGCGTTTCTTTGGAGTGACAAGGCAGAAAGAAAGAAAGAAAAGTTTGGCCTTTCTTTTCTCTGAATTCCTCCCTCCCTTTTGGGCTGCTTGCCTTCAGAGCTCCCCGCATTAATGGACATCTGCAGTTTGGAGAAGGGACGAAGGGGGGGGGGGTCTCTTCTCCGGACGACCTTCCCCAACCCCACCCTCTTCAACCTCAAAGCCAAACTTCACTCCCGCTGCCATATGTTCCCCATCAGGCTCCCCCAAATTTCCACCATGCCGTGGTTGGTTGCAACCCGATCAATTCTGCCATTTTCCCCCAGTAGGAAAAAGGTAGAGGATTCCGCGCACGGCAGCAGAGGGTTGCTTGCCTGTTCCTGGTTCGGCCCGATACAACAAACCAGGAGCAGCGGGAGCAGGAGGCTCCTCCCACTCACCCGGGACGCTTCTGTGCATGCGCAGAAGCATCGCACGAGCGTATGCTCGCGAGCGAACTGGTAGCCATATTGAAATTTTAATATTTTGCCCCGCCCAATGAATACATCTATCTGTCTGCCTGCCTGCCTGCCTGCCTGCCTGCCTGCCTGCCTGCCTGCCTGCCTGCCTGCCTGCCTGTCTGTCTGTCTGTCTATCTACTTAATTCAACTTCTATGTCGCCCAATCCCGAAGGACTCAGGGCGTGTAATGTAGGATATATGAATCTGTTTGTTTAACTTTTAACTGGGGATTTTTTTAGATTGCAGTTTTACTTAGATTTCTATTAGTGTTATATTAACTTTGTTGTAAGCTGCCCTGAGTCTCAGGAGAAGGGCGGCATGGAAATTGAATTAATAAATTAATTAATAAAATAAAAAGCAATTTGAAAGTCCTTCCTTTGGCCCCTACCCATTCTTGGCACTTTTGTACTCATTGATACAAAAAACCCAACACAACAGGTTTTATTTGACTTACAGCCACAATTGAGCCAGATGTTTCCGTTGCTAAGTGCGACAGTTGTGAAACGAATTTCTGCCCCCCACCATCGCCATTTTACAATCTCTCTTGCCCACAGTGAATCGCTGTCGTTGCTAAGCAAGTGACATGGTTATTAAGCAAATCCTGGTTTCCTCATTGATTTTGCTTGTCAGAATGTCGCAAAAGGGGGAATGGCGTGACACCCTCCCCCCGGACACTGCAACAGCGGTAAATATTAGTCAGTTGTCGTCGTAACTACGAGTCAGTGATCTGAATTTTGATCACGTGACCACAGGGTGCAATGGTTGGGTGAAAAATAGTCCCAAGTCACTTTTTTCAGGGGTGTTGTGACTGCGAATGGTCACTAAGTGAGTTGTGACTATGAATGGTCACTAAGTGAGTTCTGATTTCGAATGGTCACTAAGTGAACTGTTGTAAGTTGAGGACTAATTCTTGAGTCAATTTCAATTTCCCTTGCTCTGTCAGAATATCCTTATATCTTGGTATACTTTGCCAGTCCACTAGGTTCATATGATGCTTCTATTGTCAATAACCATCTGGATATACTCATCTAATGTTTCTGTTTTATTTTTCCCCCTACTAAATATAATGAATTCCTAATATAATGTTACTGGAAGTAACTGTGTGCTTTATTTCTCCCATACCATATGAATGTGTGCCAGCCTATCTGCAAATCGTGTCCTTCCAATATCAAGAGTCTTTGATTTCTTAATAAAATCCGTTCTTTAATCATGGATATAAGGTAGACAGACAAAAATGTCCCATTTTGTATCCAACCAGCATAGTATTTTTTTAAGAGGATTGTTTAAATGTGTCTTAGGAACTAGTGACCCTAAGAAATTGTGGTGAGTCTAGCTTAGGAAGCCCACGAGAACCATTCTCAGCACTCCTTGTTGTAAGTCACTTTTCTTTAGTTCTGTACATTATGTTGTATTCATTTTGTATATTTGTGAATAAGATATGGATTCGTTCTTAGGAGTTTTATTTTCCGTCGATTTATGGTGAAATGTTTCTATATTTTCATTTTATTTTGGTACGCAAGGAAGGGATGTCTAATTTTGCTTTTCCTTTAAACTTTTAATGTATTTTTTCTGTTTGAGCCATTTGTATCAATTTCCCCATATTTTGTAGAATTCAGATTTGTCTTTTTCCTGTAATTCCAAAGTCATTTTGGTCATTTCTGCACACTCAAGGACTTTAATTATAAAGCTTAAAGTTGTAGGGGCTGTTTCTGTTTTCCAATTCTGTGCATATAGCAGTCTTGCTGCCGTTATAATATGGAGGATTAGGTATTCATCTTCATTTTTAAATTTCTGTCTTGCAATACCTAGAAGGAAAAGTTCAGGTTTTAAGGGGATTGTCTGTGCCACAAGTAGTGACTTTTCGGTAGTCCCCAAAAGGTGCTTTTTCAGGAGGCAACTGGACTTTGAAGACGTTTTTGCTTCTCATCCATATTTTGCTTCTTCGTATGTTTATCAATCCTTCCATTCCCCACCATTTGGTCAGAGCTGAAGAAGCTTCTTAGATGAGAAGCAAAACATCTTCAAAAAACCCAGAAAGTACAGTTGCCTCCTGAAAAAGCACATTTAAGACACCCATGACTTAGATAACTGAGAATCTCCATAGATTATTTTTAGTAGTTTGGAACTGGAACCCTTGATGGAGTTGGTAGGCCCATCAACCAAATGGAACATCTCCCATTCAACTTTTTGTAGCACCGTGTCTGGTACCTACATGGGCCAAAATTTTACTTCTTCCAGGAACCGATACAAAGCCCCCACTCCCAGCTATTTAACTGGGTAACTCCCTTTGGAGTGTGATGGGAACGGCTGCCTAACATCTGCCTTTAATAACAAATGGCCGTCTCATTTTTATCTAGCATTTGTTTTTAAAGAGGTTTATTTTGGTAGTTGGGAGGGTGGGGAAAGTGAGATATAAGTATGATTTTTTTTTAAAAGTAAATAAATACAAGATAATATCTCAGCCTCTTCGAGATGATAAGCGTGCAAGAACGTCCTGTGGCGATCTATGGATGCTTTCATATTTTAGAGGAAACATTCAAAAGATTGAGAATAAAAGGTTATGTTTCATATTTATTCCTTCTGGGCCTCCAGGATGAAACAGCTATGTGAGTACGAATCCTCAACTTACAACCACTTTTAGGATGGCATTAAATTGCTCCGCTTAGTGAATTAACTCATTTTTTGAGCTTCTACACCATAGGAATGTAGGCAGTGGGGTGGGTTCTTACAGGGGTGGAATTCACTTACTTTCAATAATTTCTATATAAACAATAATTTATATTGACTGGTTCATAATATGATTTGATTGCTTATTTGTACCTGGATTATCACTGAGTGTTCTACTTTATGGTTCTTGATGAATTTTTCTTTTATTTATTTATTTATTTATTATTTGGATTTGTATGCCGCCCCTCTCCGAAGACTCTTATGTATGCTAAGAGCATCTGTACCAAAGACAAATTCTTTGTGTGTCAAATCACACTTGGCCAATAAAGAATTCTGTTCTATTCTATTCTACTCTACTCTACTCTACTCTACCCTACCCTACCCTACTCTACCCTACTCTACCCTACCCTACCCTACCCTACCCTACTCTATTAGATAGGAGCAATCTATCATTAAGATCCTGAGCATATGCACCAATGACAAATCTGGCCAATAAAGATTTCCTATTCCTCTTCTATTCCTCTTCTATTTTCCAATATTCTATTCTATTCTACTCTACTCTACTCTACTCTACTCTTCTACTCTGGTCTATTCTACCCTATTCTATTCTGTTCTATTCCCTATCGATTTGCAAATGTGAGTGTGTGCACGCATGCTCACTTTGGTTGTGTGTACACCTTGCGCATGCGTTTTACTCACACACATGGTGTGCACACATCCATGCAGTTTCAAAATGTGCCTAAATAGGACGGCATAGTGTTGGGGCAGCTGAGCAGCACCCACAGGTTGCTACTACTGGTTCACTCAAACCAGTGCGAACCGGCTGAATGCCATCGCTCACCATGCAATGCCCCAAACTCAGAAAATGCCCCAAGCAAAGCTGACCCAGTTGAAAATATTGGGTGAATTGTGGGAATATGTAACAGATTGTTTGTTTAGTTTTAATTAATTGGATTTAGCTATTGCATTCTGTTATTTTTTAAAGATATATATTGTAAGCTGCTCTGAGTTCTTGGAGAGGGGCAGTATATAAATCCAATAAATGAACGAATGAACAAACAAACAAACAAAATAATGGATAAAGACCACGTTTGGTCTTTATCCATTATTTCTTCCTCCAAAAACACTGAGGCCCTAAGCAGAAGGAGAGAGAATCCAACCCAGAAGGTAGACCTCAAATAAATTTCTGCTCTCAGACTTTCCCAGGAGACTTGAAGAATCTGTTTTTGGCAGAATTCTGGACATTTTTTTTAACCAACAAAAAGAGGTTTGCCACTTTTTCCATGTTTGAAGAGGGGTCAAGGATCTGACAGACAGTTGAAATGTGGAAGCTTGAAACATGTTACATGAAACTAGGACCAGACATGATTCCAAAGGAGATGGGGAAATAAGACAGCTGGTTAACTCGTGAAGTTCGTTCAAGATGGGTTGGAGCCCCACCAGGATTAACCTGCCTTGGAAGACAACACACATAGCTTTGTCCCACCCGCCACCCACAAATTGAAGAAGCGGAATCACATCAACAATCCGCATCAAGAGGAGAAAAAATTGAGAAAGTGTTTGGCTGTGTCTGCTAAATAGAAGAAGACTGTGTGTCTTTTGGGGTGAGAAAGAGAGAGAGAGAGAAATAAAGAAAGAGAGAGAGAGAGAATGATAGAAAGAGAAAATGAGAAAAGAGAGAGAAAGAGAAAAGAGAAAGGGAGAAAGGAGAAAGAGATAGAAAGAGAGAGAGTTTGAAAGACAAAGGAGAGAGAGAGGAGAGAGAGAAAAAGAAAAAAAAGAGAGAAAGAAAACAAGAGAGAGAGAAAGAAAGAGGTAGAAAGAGTAAGAGAGAGAAAGGAGAGAGAGAGAGAGAGAAGGGTCTTTTTCCAGATTGAAAAGACCCCAAGGCTTACCAGAACAGAGAGGTGTGGAGTGGAGAACTGAGGAGGAAGGCCCATCCCCCTCCTCTCCCTCCTCCTCCTCCTCTTCCTCAGGCCTAGAACAGTAGCTGTTTCATAGCTGGCTGAAGCCGGGCCCAACCGTTGTTCCCCAGGGGAGATATTTGACATCTGACCCCCGTAACCTGTGTTTAGTACTTTTAAAAGGGACAAGGCCACTCCCTCCCCCTTTCTCCCCCTGGAGAGGTGACCTCAGCAAGGTCTCAATTGCCGGGGCAAAGAGAGGCTATATATATATATTTAAAAGACGGTGTTGAGGAAGGTTGAGAACAGGGCAAGTGGGGGAGGGGGCGGTGAGAGACGGAAGGGAATTGAACGTAAAACCAGAAGTCAGCTCAGCTAGAGGCACCCTTCTCAAATTAACCAGCCCGGGCTACATTTAACACGCTTCCCAAATGCCTCCGAAGGGGTCAAAAGGGGCACAGGCTGACCCTGGCGTCAAGGGGCCTGTGGCAGGTGGGGGCGTAGCGAACCTGGTGGGGGGGGTGCAGGTATTTGCTGGCGTTGTTCCCAAAGGGTCCCAGCTCTGCTGAGATCTTTAAACAGCTGCTGGAGATGGCACCCCATGCAAAAAAATTATAGTAATAAATAAAGATTGAACGTAGCAAGCAGGGAAGAGAAGCGGAGAACGATGGGAAGATTTTGGGTTGCGACTCAGGGGGGAAATCAAGGGGGCTGCATGCGGCTCCCCATATAAAGCTGTCACCAGTAATGGCCTGCTTCCCCCATTGAATACAGTACTTTTTTTACTGTCCTTCCTTCTCTGGTACTTTAGTATGATCCTTAATTACTTTTTAAAATAGGAAATAATTAAATAGTATGATTTTACCCATAAACACTTTAATCATTCTAACCATTATCTAGAACTGAACTTTTATAGCAGTTAAAGAAAATTGGAAGTGATGTGCCTGGAGGCTGTTAAGGGTCTGGATGGGTGTCAAGGAATCAAACTCAACCCTGATAAGACTGAGTGGCTGTGGGTCTTGCCTCCACAAGGACAATTCCATTACCCTGGGGGGGGGATTATTGACCCCCTCAGAGAGGGTCTGCAACTTGGGCGTCCTCCGCAATCCACAGCTCACATTAGAGAAACATCTTTTAGCTGTGGCGAGGGGGACGTTTGCCCAGGTTCGCCTGGTGCACTAGTTGCGTCCCTACCTAGACCGGGGGTCACTGCTCACAGTCACTCATGGCTTCATCACCTCGAGGTTCGACTACTGTAATGCTCTCTACATGGGGCTACCTCTGAAGAGTGTTCGGAAACTTCAGATCGTGCAGAATGCAGCTATGAGAGCAATCATGGGCTTTCTCAGATATGCCCATGTCACACCAACACTCCGCAATCTGCATTAGTTGCCGATCAGTTTCTGGTCACAATTCAAAGTGTCATGGCATCAGACCAGAATATCTCCAGGACCGCCTTCTGCTGCACGAATCCCAGCGACCAGTTAGGCCCCACAGAGCTGGCTTTCTCTGGGTCCTGTCGACGAAACAGTGTCATCTGGCAGGGCCCAGGGGAAGAGCCTTCTCTGTGGTGGCCCCGACCCCCTGGAATCAACTCCTCCCGGAGATCAGGACTGCCCCCACCCTCCTTGCCTTTCGCAAACTTCTTAAACCCACCTCTGCCATCAGGCATTGATTCCCCTGGGCCGGTCCGTTTTATGCATGGGATGTTTGGGATGTTTGATTGTTTTTACATTAAGGGTTTTAAACTGTTTTAATAATTGGATTTGTATTATGCTTTATTGTTGTGAGCTGCTCCAAGTCTTCGGAGAGGAGCGGCATACAAATCAAATCAAACAAACAAACAAACAAATAAATAAATAAATAAATAAAATTGAGCTACTTGCCTAATCTGTTATCATACTGAACCTTGTGGGTTCAGTACAAAACCTTAAAATGTTGCTGTGCTCCTCAACCAATAATTCTGTCTATCATTTGTTCTTTTTAAAGCCCTACATGGCATCACACCAAAATACCACCGGAACCGCCTTCTACCACATGAATTCCAGTGGCCGATAAGCTCCCACAGAGTTGGCCTTCTCCGGGTCCCATCGACTAAACAATGTCATTTGGCGGGCCCCAGGGGAAGAGCCTTCTCTGTGGCGGCCCCGGCCCTCTGGAATCAACTCCCCCCAGAGATTAGAACTTCCTCCTTGTCTTTCGCAAATAACTTAAGATCCACTGGTATCGCCAGGCATGGGGGAACTGAGACACCTCCCCCAGGCTTTTTATATTTTATGTTTGGTATGCGTGTGTTGCATGGTTTTTAAATGATGGGGTTTTTAGATGTTTTTTAATATTAGATTTGTTCCATTATAACATTGTTATTATTATTGTTGTGAGCCGCCCCGAGTCTTTGGAGAGGGGCGGCATACAAATCTAATAAATTATTATTATTATTATTATTATTATTATTATTATTATTATTATTATTATTATTATTATTATTATTTTTGTGGCTATTCAAATCATGTGACTTCATCCACTGAAAAAGTGTAGGCCCATTGGGCTGTTTTTCACCCTCCCCAGAAAAGCTTCCTGAGCCTGTGGATGGTCAAAAACAGACCCAACAGGCCTACCGGAAGTTCAGAAACGAACTTCCAGTTGGGCCATTGGGCCATTTTTCGCCCACCTCAGGATTCAGGAGGATTTTTTAAAGCCTGGGGAGGGTGAAAAATGGTGCAACAGCCCAACCGGAAGTTCACTTCCGAATTTCCGGTAGACCCATTGGGTCCGTAGTAATAATAATAGTAATAATAATAGTAATAATAATAATAATAATAATAATAATAATAATAATAATAATAATAATAATAATAATATTTGTATTCCGCCATCATGGATACAGACCTCCTGTTTGTGCAAGAGGTTGGACTAGAAGACCTCCAAGGTCCCGAGTCAGTTACTGTACTCTGTTATGGATATTACTTTTCTCCCTAAGATCTTTACTGATCTTGCTTCTTTTCGGGGGCTAGTTATTATATCTTTAGGTCTTGTTCCCGTTTATTAGCAAGCATCATTTGAACCCAGTTGGGGGGCTCCGAGGGAGGGAAACTCTCTCCTTGCTTCGGCTGATAAAAATCAAAGCAAATTCTCCATTTAAGATGCAAGAGGAAGGCAGAAATACTTCCCCCACCCCCCCACCCCCCTTTGTTGTGTGTGTGTGTGTGTGTGTGTGTGTGTGCTGTCATTTGGAGAAATAAATTTTCAGCTCCAGTAGAATCTGTGGTGTCTTTTGATGGGAACATTGTTTTTTCCAAGAAAAGCTTCAGGCAAAACAATCGAAATGAGCTCAATGTTTTGGAGAATTTAAGGGAGCAAAATCTGCCGAGGAAGAAAAGAGCTTTGATGGGTCTTCAAGACCAGCAGACCTTAGCAAGACGGGGGGAAAGAGCCAATGGATGGAAGCTTTTCAGATCCAAAGTTGAAATAAGGAGGCCTTGTCGGAAGAGTAGACCCCTGCCACCGTAGTGGGCCCATCTCTGGAATTTTTCCAAGCATCCTCTGTTGGTTACTGCCCTGAGCAAGGGGTTGGACTAGAAGACCTCTAAGGTCTCTTCTATGAACATCAGACCACCAGAGGAGAAAAGTTTCTTCTCCCTGCCCTGAAAATTATGTTTTCAGAAAATTCTTTTGACCAGGAGTCCTGATTTCCAGATACCAACTCTTCCCCATCAAGAATTGGTATGCCAGATTCCCAGGAATTGGAGGTAGGGCAAAAATCACGCCATTCTGGCAAGGAACTTGAAACCGGTCATGAAATCAAAAGGGACTGCTAAGAGTTTGGCTGGGCCAGGAATCAAAACCTGCCTACAGTAGCTGTTATTAATGCTGTCCCAACAAAAGAGGTTAGAATAGAAATAGAGATGAGGGAATAGAATAGAAATAGGAAATAGGAAAGGAAAGGAATAGGATTAGGAAATAGGGAGTAGAATAGAATCGGAATAATAAATAGGAATACAATAGAATAGGGAATAGGATTAGGAATAGAATACAATACAATACAATTAAGAAAGGAATAGGAAATAGGGATAGAATAGAACAGAATAGAACAGAATAAGAATAAGAAATATAAACAGAGAGGAGGAGTAAAGGAGAGGAGGAGAGGAGAAGAATAGAATAGAATAGAATAGAATAGTAGGCGGGCAAACTGGACTGAACCAGCTGAATAACAACTCTGCTTGTGGGGTGGAGTCTGGGCAACTGAGTGGAGCAGAGTGTTTACTGGCTGGATGCCCTTCCTGTTGCCACTGCGGAATCTATAAAAATCTTATCAATCTAATCGATAAAACCCAAAGTCAAGGTTACATTCTTTTCCACGCCAAACACGAAATTCAGAAAGCGGTTTCCACGCAGAAACAAAAGCACTTAATGTTCTTTTTTTTAAATTGGAGTATAGCCGTTTCAGCCGACTCCGTCAACTTCTACAACCATTCTTCCGTGGTAGGTATCGAAGTATCTTCCCATTTTGGCGCATACAATAGTCTTGCTCAGCGGTAGGTTTCATCCTAGGCTACTACCGGTTTTCCCTGAACATGCCTGCTCATTTCGCGCGTCCACACAGTCCATTTGGATGTGTGCTTGCCTTCTGCGCATGCGCCCGGCCTCAAAAACATGCCTCAATAGGATGGCATAGAACCGGGTTGGGGAGGGCAATGGCAGGCAGCCCCACCCACTCTTTCCGCTACCAGTTCTTGCTGCTATGTAGTAACAAAATTCCATATTTTTCCCCCCGTTTTTTTCCATTAGTCCCTACTAGTAGTGTGTAGCTCCCGGTACAGTAGGGGACTTTTCACCGGTAGTGGCTGCCAAATTGCGCAATTTGTGCACGACCGCTCCAGTGGCAGTCCTATTGGCGCCGCCATCCTTTTTCTTCAATTTTTTGCATTTTTTGCTTTGCGTGCATGCGCAGAAGCACAATCTTGCAAGGGGACGCATACGTATGTGAGATTTCAGCAATTTTTTTGCTTTCGTGCAGGCACAGAAGCAAAAAATTGCCAAAATCTCCCCTGCATGCGTGTCCTCTTGCAAGATTTCAGCACTTTTTTGCTTCCTGCGCCTGCAGACGTGGTAATAGCAATCCATCCCTAGTCCCTACCCCTTTCCCAAAAGGTTTTGACCCACTGATCAAGCCTTAAGTTTGATTCCAGAAGTCTCTAGGTCAAAGCTCTGCAATTCTTTTTTTTAAAGTTTTGTTTATTGAGTTTTACAAAATAATAAATAAAAGAAGGTGTATACATCACAATATTTATTAATTTATTTATTAATTGAACTTATATGCCACCCCTTTCCGTGGACTCGGGGTGGCTCTCAACATTCCGATAAAAAGATACAATATAAAACATTCCTAAGCCAATTAATAGAATAATTACTTTTAAAAAATTGTCTTAAAAACTAGTCATTTAAAAACCAACAATCATATCCATACTATCACATTCAATACATTTACTGGGCAGAGGCTGAGGTCTAGTGACCCCAGGCCTGCCGACATAGGTGCGTTTTCAAGTTCTTACGGAAGGCAAGGAGGGTGAGGGCAGAGCGAATCTCTGGGGGGAGTTGATTCCAGAGGGCCGGGCCCCGCACAGAGAAGGCATTGTTTAGTTGATGGGACCTGGAGAAGGCCGACTCTGTGGGACCTGACCGGGCGCTGGGATTTGTGCGGTAGAATATCTTTGTTTTTTGCACATCTTTCCCATTTCATTATGTTTCTTATATTTCCACTTTTACATACTATATATTTACATTTCTATATCTATCGGTTTATATTTACCTTTACAAATTGTTCATTACATTGTATATGTTTATTTGTTTTTGTATGCCATTACACATTATATCACTTTACCATATTTCTATTCTCCAGCCACTTATACCATAGATTCCAAGTGTTGTAATATTCTGAATTGTTTTTTCCCTTAATTTCCATGGTCATTTTGTCCATTTTAGAGCATTTATAAATTTTATCAATTATATTATTTTTTGGTGGTATCAATTTATTTTTTCCAGAATTGGGCATACGATATTCTAGCAGCTGTTATTATGTGCGTCATTAGATAATTCTTTAGGATATATTTTTTCCCATATTCCTAGTAACATACTTTCCGGCGAAAATTCTATTTCTTCTTTTGTGATCTCTTTTAACCATTTTTGAATTCCTTTCCAAAATGTTTTTGCTTTTGGACAGGACCACCATAGGTGGAAGAAGGTGCCATTTTCCTCATTACACTTCCAACATTTGGAGTTTAAATTTGGGTAAATTTTTGCAAGTCTCAAAGTTTTGAGTTTCTAACTTGGTCTCTGACTCTTTTATTGATTTGGATCCGGAGCAGAAAACCATGTACACTCACACACCTGTGTCCCAGGTGGGCAGAGCAGCCGACAGGGTTGGGCAGAGTCCAAGTAACAATCCATCCCTGCAGTTGAAACAAAACATGGTTTATTCTGGGTCCTCAAGAACTGCCAGGAGGGCTCAGCGGAGACCAAGAAACAGCGAGATTTCTCACCGAGGGTTCCTTTAATTTTATTCCTTAAGCCACCTCGCCCCCATCGGGCTTCACTTAAGCCGATGTACCTATAAGCGAGGGCAGAGGGTCTTTGGGGAAAGGGGAGGGGGCACTGTATTTGAAATGCTTTAGATATGGAAATCTTGGCCAGTTGTTTGCAATTTTTCTACCCGCCAATAACCTGAACCTGATGGACTCCAAAGTTTCGACGTGATTTCCTAGTTCTGAAAGGTTTGGAGTCCATCCAGAGGTTAGGAGGCAAATGGTTTCCATAGAAGAAGAACGGGGGGGCGGGGGGATTTGGATGGGAAGAAAAAGGCAGCATTTGTGGTGTGTTTTTTAACAGGAAAACAAGCTTACTTATACCTGGGGCTCTTTCCCACACTTCGCAAATAAGTTTAGGGGTTTTTTTGTAATTATTTTTATATGTCAAGGGTGCCTATCAAGAGTCAGGGAGGATCGAATAATCCTTTTTTCGTCTCCATGATCTTATTAAAAGGCACCAGGATGCTTAAGACTTCAAGGCTGCCTCCCATTCTGGTTTCCGCTCTAGCCAGCAGTTGCTCTCTTTCCACAAGCCCCTAAAGTTCATAAGCGTGAAAAACAAACCATTTACAAAAGGGTTTGATTTTTGTACTGAGCGACAATAGCCAACAGGGTGGGGAAAATTTGGAATCCGAATGGGGGTTTCAAGACGTCTTCATCTATATATTGGCTTCCATCACCTCTTCTTGGGAACTTTGCACTAGTTCTAGAGATAAACCAAGTTTGTTTATGTGTTTGTTTGTTTTGTCCAACATGTACGAGATAACAGCTATAAATATAAACATGGACATCAAGAATTGTCCTAAAAATGCGAGTTCCAGGTGTATTTATAAATGAAAAGGCAACAGCCATTGTGATCTCCAGAACGTTTAAAACTTATTAAACACTATTAAAATTAATTAAGCTTTTGTTAGTCCTCTACTAACATCATCAGAGTGTTAAAATCCCCATTGAAGACAGTTGATTTTATATAATGCTGCTCAATTTGCTCATTGCCTGCGTCACAACATGGAAACAAACACGAATCAAATGTGAGTTCCCAGTTTGGATCGGTTCGCCCCAAACTGGTAGTGACTTACTGAAGATGTCACTGAACCGCTTTGGTCGGTGCTGGTCCATTGGTGCTGCCATCTTTTTTACAAAAATGTGTCGCCATCTTGTTTTTGACTTTTTTAATTAAATTGGGAGTAGGAGGCACTGTTCTTCAGTGGTTCTCCTCCTACCTCTCCGGTCGGTTGCAGTCGGTGTTAGTGGGGGGTCAGAGGTCGACCTCTAGGTTACTCCCTTGTGGGGTGCCTCAGGGGTCAGTCCTCTCCCCCTTGCTATTTAATATCTACATGAAACCGCTGGGCGAGATCATCCAAGGGCATGGGGTGAGGTATCATCAATATGCAGATGATACCCAGCTTTACATCTCCACCCCTTGTCCAGTCAGCGAAGCAGTGGAAGTGATGTGCCGGTGCCTGGAGGCTGTTGGTGTCTGGATGGGTGTCAACAGACTCAGACTCAACCCTGATAAGACAGAGTGGCTGTGAGTCTTGCCTCCCAAGGACAATTCCATCTGTCCATCCATTACCCTGGGGGGGGAATAACTAACCCCCTCAGAGAGGGTCCGCAACTTGGGCGTCCTCCTCGATCCACAGCTCACATTAGAGAAACATCTTTCAGCTGTGGCGATGGGGGCATTTGCCCAGGTTCGCCTGGTGCACCAGTTGCGGCCCTATTTGGACCGGGAGTCACTGCTCACAGTCACTCATGCCCTCATCACCTCGAGGCTCGACTACTGTAATGCTCTCTACATGGGGCTACCTTTGAAAAGTGTTTGGAAACTTTAGATCGTGCAGAATGCAGCTGCGAGAGCAATCATGGGCTTTCCTAAATACGCCCATGTCACACCAACACTCTGCAGTCTGCATTGGTTGCCAATCAGTTTCCGGTCACAATTCAAAGTGTTGGTTATGACCTATAAAGCCCTTCATTGCACCGGACCAGAATATCTCCGGGACCGCCTTCTGCCGCACAAATCCTAGCAACCAGTTAGGTCCCACAGAGTTGGCCTTCTCCAGGTCCCATCAACTAAACAATGTCGTTTGGCAGGATCCAGGGGAAGAGCCTTCTCTGTGGCGGCCCCGACCCTCTGGAACCAACTCCCCCCGGATATCAGAGTTGCCCCCACCCTCCTAGCCTTTCATAAGCTCCTTAAAACCCACCTCTGTCGTCAGGCATGGGGGAATTGATACTTTCCCTCCCCCTAGGCTTATAAAATTTATGCATGGTATGCTAGTATGTATGATTGGTTTTTTTAAATTGGGGTTTTAAATTAACTTAAACTTAAATATTAGATTTGTTTACATTGTACTATTATTGCTGTGAGCCACCCCGAGTCTGCGGAGAGGGGCGGCATACAAATCTGATTAATAAATAAATAAATAAATAAATTTTAAAAATCGGAATTTTTGGCACTGCGCAACATGGGTGGAAGCAAACCAGCAGCAAGGTAGGTTAGAATCCAACCCTGGTGTGAATGAATGGGGACAGTAGGACAGGGACAGTAAGCACGCTGGTAAGCACGCCCCCACTCCCAGGCTGGGGTTCCAACTGACTGCCGCTACCATTGCTGATTGTGCACAGCTCCGGTGGATATGTGCGTACGCCCGGTGGGCACACATGCATTTTGGAGCAAGATTTCACTTGTGAGAAGACGCTCTGGCGCGTGAGATTTCAGCAATTTTTTTGTGGTCTCTTGCACGTGTCTTCTCATGAGGTTTTGCTTCCTGCACATGGGCAGAAGCCAAATCTCGCTCCGATGCGCAGCTCCATTTCCACTACTGGTGCTCCGTTCCCCCACCCCAAGTCCATGTTGGAACCCAATATTGTTTAAGGTTTAATTGGATTTGTATGCCGCCCCTCTCCGAGGACTCGGGGCAGCTCACAACATATACAAAGAAACAGTAGTAAATCAATCCAATTAATATAATAATAATAATAATAATAATTATTATTATTATTATTATTATTATTATTATTATTAATTAGATTTGTATGCCGCCTTTCTCTGAGAACTCGGGGCGGCTATGTAATATACATAAAAACAATATACATAAAATATACATTTTATATACATAAAAACAATCCTTAAAATTCTAATTTTAAAAACTTTCATTAACATTCATTCAACAATCATACTAAAAAACATTCATTCGTCCGGGGGAAGATCTAGCAACCCCAGGCCTGGCAACAAAGATGGGTTTTTAAGCTTTTTCGGAACGCAAGGAGGGTGGGGGCAATGCGAATATCCAGGGGGAGCTGATTCCAGAGGGCCGGGCCCCCCACAGAGAAGGCTCTTCCCCTAGGTCCCACCAGCTGACATTGTTTGGTCGATGGGACCCTAAGGAGGCCAACTCTGTGGGACCTCACCAGTTGCTGGGATTCGTGCGGCAGAAGGCGTACGGAGATAGTCTGGTCCTATGTCCTATGCCAGGTAGGGCTTTATAGGACGTAACCAACACTTTGAAAAAGCCAATGCAGTCCGCAGTGATGATGAGATATGGGCATGTCTTGGGAGGCCCAAAACTGCTCGCGCGCCTGCATTTTGGACGATCTGAAGTTTCCGAACACTTTTCAAAGGTAGCCCCATGTAGAGAGCATTGCAGTAGTCGAACCTCGAGGTGATAAGGGCATGAATGACTGTGATCAAAGACTCCCTGTCCAGAGCCCCCCTCTACGGTCTACTTAAGAATGGTGCGAGGTCCACAGAAGATGGTTTAAGGTTGAAGCTACAGGAGGTTTGAGGAATCAAATAGTTTGAGGAATCAATTGAACGGGTCCAAAGATGGGATACAAAAATGCTGGAAGGTCTTAAACATAAAACTTTTCAGGAAAGACTTAATGAACTCAATCTGTATAGTCTGGAGGACAGAAGGGAAAGGGGGGACATGATTGAAACATTTAAATATGTTAAAGGGTTAAATAAGGTTCAGGAGGGGGAAGTGTTTTTAATAGGAAAGTGAACCCAAGAACAAGGGGGCACAATCTGAGGTTAGTTGGGGGAAAGATCAGAAGCAACTGGAGGAAATATTATTTTACTGCAAGAGTAGTAGATGCCTGGAACAAACTTACAGCAGACGTGGTTGGTCAATCCACAGTAACTGAATGTAAACATGCCCAGGATAAACACAGATCCATCCTAAGATAAAATACAGGAAATAGTATAAGGGCAGACTAGATGGACCAGGGGGACTTTTTCTGCCGTCAGTCTTCTATGTTTCTAAGTAGAGCATTCCAGGTGTTGACCATTCTGTTGCTGAAGTCCTATTTTCCACCAACAAGATTGCAATCGAGTTTGCTAAGCCAAAGTCGGTGCGGAAGAACTCCAGAATCTGAAAAACAATTCGATCTGAATTCCTCTTTGAATCTGTGACGAGCTGTCTGCCCACAGAGAGGTTCCCTTTTGCGTTAGAGTTGCCCACTGGCCAAAGTAGACAAATACGACCATACAGTCAAGGGAGATTATGGCTTCAATTTTTCTTTGGCACCTAAACTTATTCCTTCTCCCGGATCCAGATGTTCTCCTGGATCTTTGTCCCCATCACTCAACTGGAAACATTGGAACTGACCATCCTTTTAAGAAAGAGGAGGCAACTTTAGCTCCCAGAAACCTTCGCCATGAATGAGGGATGCTGGGAACCATAGTAGCTTCTGAAGGACCAGAAGAAGACCCATGATGACCACCCCAACATAGGTCAAAGGCCCTGGCCTGGGTCTGTTTGCAGGTCAGCAGTTCAAACCTCATCACCGGCTCAAGGTTGACTCAGCCTTCCATCCTTCCGAGGTGGGTCAAATGAGGACTCGTATTGTGGGGGCAATAGGCTGGCTCTGTTCAAAAGTGCTCTTGCTAACATGATGTAAGCTGTCCTGAGTCTAAGGAGAAGGGCAGCATTAAAAAATTGATTGATTGAATGAATGAATGGCTAACAATAGGAATAAATACATCAACAATAAAAAGTTAAAATCTAACAATAAAAGTCAATAGTACAATAAAAGTATTTTTCTCCTCCTCCTCCCCCTTCCTCCTTTTCTCCCCCTCCCCCTCCTCCCCCTCCTCTTCCTCCTCCTCCTCCTGTTCTTCCTCCTCCTTCTCCTCCTCCTCTTCTCCTCTTCCTTCTTCTCCTCCTCGTTTTCCTCCTCTTCCTCTTCCTCCTCTTCTTCCTCCTCCTCCTCCTCCTCTTCCTCCTCTTCTTCCTCCTCCTCCTCCTCCCTCTCCCCCTTTTGCTTGGCAAATCTAGAAGGCGACATCCGCTGGCCGCCACAATCTGTCGGCGTGACTTAATGTGTACCGCTAATTAAGAAATAAGTTGCTGGGGCTGGTTCCGCAGCAATCATTTAAGAGAGTTTACTAACCACGGTCGGCTGCCTCAAAAATCATCATTACACCATGCCACTTATGGGCATAAAATTTCTCGTTTTCTGCTTTTCACCGGCCTCACCCTGGAATCTTGGTCGGGCTTTATTTATAAATTTGCACTCAAACAATAGCAATAAGCCCATTCCTAGAGTGTTGCAAATCAGAAATTTGTCAACGTGGTTCCCCCTCCATCAATCCACCCTATGCGCCCGCTACCTTGGGGGGGGGGAATTTCCCCCCCTCTCACCCCCGTCTCTCCTTTTGGCTTGGGAACTGTGGCCAGCTGGGAAAAGGGGGGTTGGTGGGAGGGATGGCGGGGGGGGGGGGGGCAGGATGAAGATTGATTGGAGCCAAAGGGGGGGCAGTGTGCGGAGGTGGGGGGAGAGCTAAAACGCTGCCCCTTTGACAAGGAGAGGCTACATTGGGCATCGTTGCAGACATTTCTCTCAGACCATCAAGAGTTTGCCTCCTGCAAAATATATTTAAACTCCCAAATCTGGCTTGGACCCCAGGGCCTGAACCCTGAGCCCTCAGACACCCCCAACCACAGCTTGCATGCATAGTGTTCTTTAGAAGGGAATTGGGTGTATGGGTGGGTTTCTTGGGAACTTACTAAATTTTTTCTTAAAGGTTTTCAAGTATTTTTTTTTTCATTTTCTGCACCATAAAATAAAACAATATATATCAGTAGTTAAGTTTAAGTTTAAGGTTAATTGGATTTGTATGCTTCCCCTCTTCGAGGACTCGGGGCGGCTCACAGCATATAAAAGAAACAGTAATAAACAATCCAATAATATACATAAAAAACAATCCTTATAATTCTAATTTTAAAAATCTCCCATTAACAATTCATTCAACAATCATACTAAGAAACATTCATTGGTCAGGGGAAAGATCTAATAACCCCAGGCTTGGTGGCAAAGATCAGTATTTAAACTCTTTCAGAAGGCAAGGAGGGTGGGGGCAGTGCGAATCTCCAGGAGAAGCTGATTCCAGAGGGTTGGGGCCCCCACAGAGAAGGCTCTTCCCCTAGGTCCTGCCAGCTGACGTTGTTTGGTCGACGAGACCCTAAGGAGACCAACTCTGTTACAAACACAACAACAGTGCTTAAAATCAATTGTATCTAAATTTTTCTTTTCTTATTACTCACTCAATGGAGTCTCTCCTCTCTCTTCATCTAAAAATTTCTATTAATTTTATACAACATTGTCAGTTCTTAAATGTCTAAATAAAAATTCTTTTTCTCCATCTTACCATAAAAAGTTACAGAACATACTTCCCTTTGCAAACCTCACGTTCTTTCTGTTCTGATCTCCATCAACAGATGGAAAAACCCAGAAGCTTTTCGAAAACACCGAGAGTTCGAATCCACCTAGAATTCATTCTTGAGCTTGGAGTGAACTCCTAAGACGGATCCGGTTTGATGTTGCTAAATAGTCAACCGGATTTGCACCCCTGAATTAGATGGGTTATGTTTTATCCTCCAGATGCATGCTTCATGTTTTTAAACAGACGGCTAAAAACTGTGGTCTTCTTCAGTGCTGGTAATTAGTAAAAGGGGCTTGTAGATTGACAAAGGTTGAGTATTGTCGTGTTTTATTTTCCTACCCGGAAAATAATTACTTCACAGCTAAGAACGGGAACTGATTTGAGCATCCTTAACCAATACACAGTTCAAACGTATTTAATAATAATAATAATAATAATAATAATAATAATAATAATAATAATAATAAACAGAGTTGGAAGGGACCTTGAAGGTCTTCTAGTCCAACCCCCTGCTTAGGCAGGAAACTCTACACCACTTCAGACAGATGGTTATCTAACGTCATAATTGAACAGTTGATGTATAAGTACTTCACATGTCTGTCTCAAGATAGGCCCATTTAGGCCCGTTCAACTTTCTTGGTCCTTTCTGGACTCTTCTGATAATTTCAGTTGGGACTAGAACTTCAATTGGTAAGTAGGGTGATAAAACATACGATGAACGGTTGCAGGAACCAGGTGTGGCTGGTCTAGGGAAGAGAAGGACCAGGGGAGACAGGATGGCAGGGTTCCAATCTTTGAGGGGCTGCCAGAGAGAGGAAGCTATTTTCCAAAGCACCCAAAAGCCAGACAAGGAATAATGGATGGAGATTGATCAAGGAGAGATTCAACCTGGAAATAGGGAGAGACAGTGAGAGAAATCAACCCATGGAGCAGAAGTTCTGGGAGCTTCATCCCTGGAAGCTTTCAAGAAGAGACTGGATTGGTGTAGGGTCTCCTTCTTGAGTTGGGGTTGAACTAGATGGTCTACAAGGTCCCTTCCATCTCTGTTAATCTGCTTATCAGAAGGCAGCTGGAAAGGTGGCAGATCACAGTCACGTGGCACCCCAGAACCCCCCAACCCACATACACACACACATGCCTTTTGCCATGTGCTCAAATGTGGATTGTATGGTTGTAAAGATGCTGCAAGGTGGTCACAAGTGGGAGGACTGGAAGAAAGAAAGTAAGGAGGTGTGTTCGTAGATTCTTGAAAGAGTCCAGATGTTGGATTATCGTTTTGAAAAGCGGGCATCCGGAATAAACTCATTTTTAATAGTTTAGCACAGAAGCATCCTTGCCGTGCTCATTTGCTAAGATTGAATTTTTGCCTCAGTCATTGCTCCAAGAAAGCTAGCAAAATATCCCCTGTTTAAAACAAGTTCGATCTCACAAATTAGAATCAACCAGTCCTGTGTTTTCCCTTTAACAAGCAATTTTCCTAAAGGGGGATTTTCAAACCCATTTAAGCCCCTTTCTGTTGGATAAAAATCAAAATCAAAGCAAAAACAGGTTCTTTGCTTGCATTGCTTTGCTCTGTGCATCATTTTCCGAAAAAACTGATGAATTATAAATACGGTATGTGATTGGGAACCTCTAGAGTTGTTGATGTTCGGTTTTTTAAAAACAATTGCAAAAAACCTAACTTGCTTGCACAGATGTGTAAATCTGCTGGGTGAACATCCATCCATTATCCTTGGAACTTGCAAAAAAGCAGGGAGTCGTTCTAAATTTAAAGGAGAGTAGGTCAAAAGATGGGTAGAGTTATAGTTTTTAATAGGAAAGCGAACACAAGGACAAAGGGGCACAAACTGAGGTTAGTTGGGGGAAAGATCAGAAGCAACATGAGGAAATATTATTTTACCGAAAGAGTAGCAGATGCTTGGAACAAACTTCCAGCAGGTGTGATTGGTCAATCCACAGGAACTGAATGTAAACATGCCTGGGATAAACATAGATCCATCGTAAGATAAAATACAGAAAATAGTAGAAGGGCAGGCTAGATGGACCAGGTCTTTTTCTGCCGTCAATCTTCTATGTTTCTATAGTGTGTGAATTGACCCACAGAAAAGCATCATTTTGAGGGCCCTCAAGTTCTGTAAAGAGGGAAAGGCTGATGTTTTGTGGTTTGTTTCTAATTTTGCAGAGAAATAAGTTTTGGAAATAAATAAGCACTTAGGTTTCCCCCTTCATCCTCCTCCTTTTCTCCCTCTACCGACCCTCCTCCTCGCCCGCCGCCCCCCAATGTCTTTTTCCAAGCCACTGAAGGGGTCTCTTAATATTCAAACCATACCTTCTCCCTCCGCCACACCGACGGGCTGACATGGTCCACTTTATTGAATATCACTTTGCAAAGCTGTCAGCAAGACATTCAGTGCCTCGCGGCCCCCTAAGGTGCCCGTCCAGGCAGTTCTAAAGAGATTCGCACCAAACAGAGGGGGGATGAAATAAATGGGGAGATCTCTCTCTCTGTCTCTCCCTCTCTCTCTTCTTTTTTGTCCAAGGTGAGACAATGCAGGCGGAGGGGGGAGAAAGAGAGGAACAGATGACGATTGATAAAGCGCCCAGCGACGCAGGAATATCTTTCTTTTCACTTGGCACCCCGATTTCTTTCCTCTTTTCTTTTTTTCTGTCACTTCCATTCTCTTCTCCCTCTTTTTCTTTCCCGCTTTCTTCTCTCTGGGAAGGAAGGAGAGGCGGAGGCTTCGATTGCAAGGACTGTCACTCTCCGTTGTTGGGTATTGTTTCTCTTTTAAAGCGAGCGCCTTTCGTTTCTTTCTTCCTTTCTTTTTTCTTTCCTCCCTCCCTCCCTCTTCCTTCCTTCCTTTTTTCCTTTCTATCTTTCCTCCCTCCCTCCTTCTTCCTTCCTCTTTGTTTCTTTCTTGCCTGCTTGCCTGCCTTTTCCTTCCTTCCTTCCTTTTTATTTTCCATCCTTCCTTTCTTTTTTCCTTCCTTTCCTCCCTCCCTCCTCCCTCCTCTTTCCTTCCTCTTTCTTTCTTTTCTTCCTTCCTTCCTTCCCTCCCTCCTTTCTTCCTTTCTTCCTTCTTTCCTTTTCTTTCCTCTCTCCCTCCCTCTCTCTCTCTTCCTTTCCTTCCTTCCCTTCCTTTCTTTCTTCCCTTTCTTTCCTCCCTCCCTCCTTTCTTTCTTTCTTCCCTCTTCCCTCCCTCTTCATTCATTCATTCGTTCTTCCTCTCTCATTCCATTCATGCTTCTGAAATGTGGTCGCTTAATATTTTAGCAAGAAGGATTAAAGAAAAGGCAGGTCCTGGTCAGCCACAATTGATGTCCTTCATCTGTCAAGCCTAAGCTCTAAAGCTTGATTTAGAAGACTCGTGATGTGGGTGCGTAAACCCGGGTGCCTCCACAACACCATTTAGATTGACATGTGGTGCGAATTCTGCCAGCGGAGATACAATGCTCCGCTTTCATGGTGAAGGCCCATAAATATATCACTTGAGGAACATCCCAAACCTCTATTCAGGATAGCTTTGATGAGAAGTTGAAGGAGTCTAAGGAGGCTTTGAAAAAGGTTCAGGGAGAGATTTGGAAGTGAAGTGATTGGAAAAAAAGAAGCTATTTGTCCAGAGGGACGTGAACTTCCTAGCCTCCAAACTTACATTGAGAACCACACTTCAAAGTTGCCCCTGGGTGCAAGAGGTTGACCACTCTCTGTGGACACCAATGGGGCCACATAATTGATGATAGAACCCTGGTGGCGCAGTGGTTAGAATGTCCTATTGCAGGCTGACTCTGCCCACTGCCAGCAGTTTGATCCCGAGCGGCTCAAGGTTGACTCAGCCTTCCATCCTTCCAAGGTGGGTAAAATGAGGAACCAGATAGTTTGAGAGCAAGAGGCTGACTCTGTAAACTGTTTAGAATGAGCTGTAAAAAGCACTGGGAAGCGGTATATAAATCCATCCAGGATGCACAACGATTAGAATACAACATTGCAGGCTGATTCTGCCCACTGCCAGCAGTTCGATCCTGACCGGCTCAAGGTTGACTCAGCCTTAAATATGATTGAGAGTTGACAAAAAGAGAAAAGGAGGCAGCATTAGATATATACACTGCTCAAAAAATAATAAAATAAAGGGAACACTTAAACAACACAATATAACGCCAAGTAAATCAAACTTCTGTGAAATCAAACTGTCCACTTAGGAAGCAACACTGATTGACAATCAATTTCACATGCTGTTGTGCACATTCAACTTTGTACAGAACAAAGTATTCAATGAGAAGATTTCATTCATTCAGATCTAGGATGTGTTATTTGAGGGTTCCCTTTATTTTTCTGAGCAGTATATATAAAACATATACTTAAATGAAATTGGAATAGGTTGGAAATGGAATTTAAGAGTTAAGAAAATGAATATTAGAATTGAAAAGTAAAGGAAAATTGCTTAATCTGCCCCTCATTAAATTAAAATTAGCCATTGAAGTTATATTTCATCTTTTTAGTTTTTCCTTTCCCCCCCACTTATATGAAATAATTTGTGATTTGAAATGTGATTTAGGATACTTTACTATTTTTATATAAGAGACTTTACATATTCATTGAAGGTATATGTGTTATGTATTTATGCTTTTAAGGTGCTTTTTTATTTTTTAAAAAAAGATTGATTCAGCCTTCCATCCTCCGAGGTGGGTAAAATGAGGACCCAGATTGTTGGGGGCAACAGGGCTGACTTTGTAAACCACTTAGAGAGGGCTGTAAAGCACTATGAAGCAATATATAAGTCTAAGCGTTATTGCTAAGTGTGATTCTTGGAACAACTATTGACAGAAGAATTATCTTCTACAGAGCCTACTCCATTCCACCCAAAACCTTGTTGTAAACTCCAAAACAGGTATTGCAGCTTCGGTTACAGCTGGCTAGTTTCAGGCACTGCATTGGCCATTGACAAAGCGCCTCTGATGCTGATCCCCAGCTGAGCTTTAAATGACTTTTTTATTTTTCTAGACCCGCCGTCTTGTCTGTTTGGTATTCTCGGTCCACCTTGCCAATGTGCGTTCTCATTCTGCTACAACCAGAATATTACTAGATTAAAACGCATATCAAATATATATATACAGTATATATACCTGGAGCTGAAGGAGTATATATATATATATATATATATATATATATATATAACCTTAAACTATGTTAAACTGTAATCAAAACTTGCCTGGAGGGCAAGAGTGAGGAGGAGAGGTTGGGGAAAGAAGAAGCCAAAATGAATCAGATGCATTTTGGTTCTTTCTAGCAATCAAGAACTTCATCTTGCCAGTTAAAAAAAAATAAACTACATCAGGGGTAGAGTTGTTTTTATTTTGCAGGATATCATTTGATCCAAATCGCCACCTCGTCTCGCATATTGGAAGCTCAGTTTAAAAAGGTCAGTTAGCTTGCATTCAGGCGCATTTTAATAGCTACCTTGCTGTGCTTCCTCAAAACAAGAATAGAATAGAATAGAACAGAACAGAATAGAATATGGAATGGAATATATGGAATGGAATAAAAATAGAATAGAGCAGAGGCAAAAATATGGAATAGAATAAGAATAGAATAGAATAAGAATAGAAATGGAATGGAATGGAGGAGAGGCAAAAATATGGAATAGAATAGAAATAGACTAGAATAAGGATAGAATAGAAATATAAATAGAAGAGAAGAGATGGAATGGAATGAAAAATAGAATCGAGGAGAAGAAAAAAGAAGAGAAATTATGGAATGGAATGGAATGAAAAATATTAAGTTTCTCCTTAATTCCATGTTGCTTCTTTCCTTGATTAGTTTCCATCCATTGTTTCTTGTATGGCTTTCTGGGGCTTTGGAAAATAAGTTGACAGCCCCCCCCCCCAGAATACTGCTATCATGTCCCCCCTGGTCCTTCTTTTCTCTAGACCAGCCATGAAACCATGCCCAACTTCTGCAACCAAAGTAAACAGACCAAGGAGTTATCTGCAATTGCCCCAAACACTGTTTTTTGTTGGATAGCTGTGGCGACAAGGAATTCTGTATTTACAGGCCAGGACAGACTTATAATTATTTCAATAGTATCAAAAGATGCTTCATTAAGGGCTCTTGATTGAGTGTTACCACGTCTTCCTAATGTGCTCGCAAGCGCTGACCCCCAGTTTCTCGCCGTCTTGGTGTCCCTTCCAACGGATTGCCACTCCCAACATCCAGTAATGGGTTGCAGCCAGTATGACTGGGATCGGGGTTCCGGTGGCGGAAATTGAGATGTGCATGGATCTCCGCGCCCTGATACATGCGCACACAAGATTTCGCTTCTGCGCATACACAGCAAGTGAAATCTCATGTAAGGAGGCTCTCGTGTGAGAGATTTTGCTGATTTTTGGTGGTTTCTTTTCCGAACAGGCAAAAAAACGCTGAAAATTGGCGAAATCTCGTCCACGAGATTTCGCTTGCACAAAAGCCAACTCACATGCTGACGGGCGTGTGTTTGCGCACTTGCCGGACCCATGTGTGCCCATGACTATCCCACAAGATGTACTGGTAGGGGCCAGTAAGTGGAACCCCCCGCCTGCCAACATCGCGCTTTGATCAGGAATTTGGCAAGCATGCTCCAGGTTGGGAATTCACCGGGAAACCAGTGACGGATATCCAGGTGGGACCAGAAGGGAGGGGGGCGAAGGGAAGGCGAGAGGAAAGGATCTGGAGCCTGCCTGTCCAAACACGCCAGCCATCCGTCGTTTAATGAATGCGTCTCCATGTTCGGCCCGAACAACAAATCCTTCCAGGCCGACTGAAGGGTTCTTGAGGGAAACTAAGCCATTCCTCGGTGCTCTTTGAGGGCCGGTGGAAAGATGGAGGGTTTCAGCGTGGCCAATTTCTGCCTAATCCTGTTGATTAATTTAACTTCAAGGGTGAGAGTCCCTCTGAAGTGAGGGAAGCGTTGCGCGGGTTGTGAGCGGAGGGAAGGAAGGACGGGGAGGGGGAAAAATAATAATTCCTCCTCACGTTGGACGGAGGGAGAAAACAAGGGCCACGCGGGAGGAAGTGACATTCTGGAAGAAGTCTGGAAGAGCTTTTATCAGTCGGATTAAAGCTGGGGTGTCAATCGGAAGGCCGGTGGGTTGAATCCGAACCACGGGATGTTTAAATCTGGCCCATTGCGCCGGACTGTAAATAGCAAATATGTAGCTTGCAGTGACTCTGACAGGCCAGTGATGGGCTCCTACTGGGATGGTCAGGTACACAGAACTGGTAGAATTTTTTTTTCTTTTTTTCCCTTCTGGGATCTGGATAAGTTTTTCCTATTGCAGTAAATGAGGTTGAATGTGTATAATTTTAGAAGAGCTGTGCGTGCGTGTGTACATACACTATATAGTAGATAACCTATATACTGTAATACTAATTTCTATATACAGTGGTACCTCTACCTAAGAACGCCTCCACTGAAGAACTTTTCTAGATAAGAACCGGGTGTTTAAGATTTTTTTGCCTCTTCTCAAGAACCATTTTCTACTTAAGAACCCAAGCCTGGAAAAATTTCCCAGGAGCGGCACGAAGGCCCGGCCAGTTTCCTGCCATTTCCTCTTTAATCCTGGCCATCTCGGGCTTTTCTGGACTGCCAGAGGAGCCTTTCGGTGGCGCTTAAGGAGGCTTTGGCAGTCCAGAGCTAACGGAGCGTTTTCTTTTCTCTGGGCGTTTGGAGAGGGAATAAATCACTTCGCTGTGGTGACTCCCTTGCACTGCCTCCCATACACCCGGTGTGAGGTTGCCCCCCGGAGCGTCTGGGTGTGGAAAGGCAAAAGGGGGCGCTTCGTCCTGGCCAAATCAACTCGGCTTCAGCCAGAGTCACCACAATAACTATGGCTACAAAGCGAGCGAGCAAGAGGAGAGGGATCCTTCAGCATGGGAAGGAAGAGGAAGCAGGTAGCAGCAGCAGCCGCCTTTCGGTCAAAGGAGCGGGAGGTTCCCCCCTCTTGCCCGCCTGGGTTTCTCTCTGGTGCAGTGTATGGGAGGCAGCCTCATGCCAAGTGTATGGGAGGCACGTGTTCCTCCTTGGCGCCTCAGAGTCCCTCTTTTTTTTTTAAGCCTTAAAGTTTCAGATTTTTTTGATTCCCCTCACCTCACCTTCTTCCTTTGGCAGCTACTCTCCTCCTCCTCTTTTTCCTTCTCCTCCTCCCACCCAAATTCAAAGCTTTTATTTCTTTCCTAATGGGTTTGCATGCATTATTTGCTTTTACATTGATTCCTATGGGGAAAATTGCTTCTTCTTACAAACTTTTCTACTTAAGAATCTGGTCACGGAATGAATTAAGTTCTTAAGTAGAGGTACTACTGTATATATGTATTCATTTTCTATCCAATCATAACATTTCGCCCATACTTTATAATATTCTGCACCTTCTTTGTCTTTAATTTTCATTATCACTTAACAACGGGTGTGACTAGCTTAACAAAGAATCGCTGCCCTTGTTAAGTTAGTCACATGGTCTTTAAGTGAATCTGGCTGTCCCATGAACTTCACTGGTCAGAAGTCACAAGAAGAATCACGTGACCCCCCGATATTGCATCCGTCATAACTATGAACCAGTTGCCAAGCATCTCAGTTTTGATCATGTGACCAGCTGCCCCAGTCATAAATGTGGAATATGGTCACAAGACCCCCTTTTTTTTGACACCGTTGCAACTTTGAACGGTCACTAATTGAACGTTGTAAGTCGAGGACTACCTGTACTTCAAATCCAGATCTTGGCCAGACTCAGAACATTCGGTATTCCTGCCCTTGTGTGAATGGTTGATAAAGAATGTCTCCAGATTTTTTCTCTTTTCCTGGAAGATGAGGAAGGGACCCCAGTTCTGAACAACCAGAGTTTATCCTATTATATTTAATATATTATTAAATAGTTAATATATTTAGTAAAGTAGCTGAAGTGCTCCACTTCATTACCATCAGAAGCTGTTTCCAATCCATCCTTTGGCCTCCCCACTATTTAACAATTTTCACAAGCAAACAAAAAATGCTTTTCAAAATCTTAGCAAAAAATAGGACTGTGAAGCTCTAGCCCAACACTAGAGGGCAGGAAAGTCTTTTTTTAAGGGGAGCTGCTACCACCTGGTGGCCACCTGCATTTTTGCAACCTAGTTGTGATTGTTTACTGGTTTTGTTCCCATATCTGAGAGGCTATCCGAAAAAAGTGGGTGTCAGTTTATTCCCCCCCCCCGATGCTGCCCTCAATGAGAGATCGCCTCTTCCATCACACACACACAGGAGAATGGTGACCCTGACTTCCGGAACACAGGGTAGTCCTCGATTTGCAACTGCTTGCTTACTGACCGTTCAAAGTTGTGGTGAACCCAAACACGCCCCAAGAAGTCAAAATGACAAAATTGCAGCTCCTGCCTGTTCTGCCGGCATGTCTCAACTGCCCGTAATTACAGGGTAATTAGTCCAGGAAGACGCACACCACACGATAAAAGGAAAACCCCAAAGTTTTTTATAAACAGAAAAACAGAAACAGCTCCCTTTTTAATGTCAAAGAGATTTTCTGGTACACACAAGGCACAGGTTAAATGCAGTCCAATTGCTCACCCAATAACTGGGAAATTGAGTCCAATTCTAAAGTCCAGAGAGTCCCCACACACAATCCTGAAGAGCAAAAACCACGATCTTGACGAAACAATGAATCAGATAAACTGTCATGAGGCTAAAACACCAGGCTGCACATTTAGCTTTAGCACTAATTACAGCAGCCCCACCCAACCACAGGTGGCCTCATTTTCTCTTGTAATAATCCTTCAGTTGTTGTCTCCTGTGCATCACTCTTCGCATGCGTGGATGTGTCATTAATTCTTGTTCAGAATCCAGGGATGATACAGATGACTGATCTCCTCCTGGGCTGTCTGCCAAACTCCCCTCTTCCCTGTCACTCACGCTTACTTGGTCAGAGGAGACTTCGTCGGCAGATTCTAATGGGAGCAAAACAGGCCTGCGGCATGTGGATGTCTCCCCCACATCCACCTCCATATTCCTTGGGGCAGGAGCTGGACCAGAGCTAACCACAACACCGCCACTTATGACAGCCCCCTCTTGTTGTTCACCCTTGCAAACAGATTGACTGTTGCAAACCAATGGGTCTTCTCGCGAGTCAGTGGGTAGCTTGGCTTTTTTCTGCAAACCAGTGGGTCTTCTTGTGAGTCAGTGGGCAGAATGGCTTTTTTTTTTTTAGAACGCTCCATCACCATTTATTTGTTTATTTGATTTGTTTATCTGATTTATTTATAGGCCACCATTCTCCTCGCGGTCTTGGGGCGGCTTACAAGAATAAAACAAAGAGAAAGCTAAAATATTATGAATAGTGATGGGCGAACCGAACCCGCACAATTCGGGTCTGTACTGAATTTTGTGGTGTTCGGTATGCCGAACACGAACCCGAAATTTTTTGAAACTTGGGGCAAAGTTCGGGGTCGCGTTTGGCATTCGGAGCTTTGATGTCACCGGCAGGTTCCATGGAATCCAGGAAGTGATCACCTTGACGTCCTTAGCAACCTGCCAGTGATGTCAAGGCTCCGCCCCCGGAATCTCTTCGTGGGACGGATTCCCCAGCTCTTTCAAAGGGAGGTCTTCACGTAAAAATAAACATTGTTATTTTTACAAAAAAGGACGCCGCAGCGACGCTACAAGCAAAGGGCGGTCCTTTCACATAAAAATAAACATCCAGGAAGTGATCACCTTGCCGTCCTTAGCAACCTGCCTGTTCCTTTAAAACTAAACAAAATTGAACCTGCTTTAAAACAAAAACAAAAAAACTCAATGATGGTGAGAATTGCACCTGGCTGCAGAAGAGCCAGGAGGAAGCCAGGAGGCCCTCATCCTCTTGGCAGGGAAGCTGAGCCTGGTGTCACATTGGTGGGCTCTTTTCTGAGGAAAGAATTGGGGGGGGGGAGGCTATGAGTTCTGGAATGGCTTGAGGAGCAGGCCGAGGCTTGTAAGGCCCTGCTGGTTTTTTGCTGCCATTTTTGGATTCTCCTTGGGGCAGCTGGGAATTCAATTTAATTCATTAGATTTATATCTAATTTATTATATTTATATCTAATTACTCAGCTGGCTCAGCCCTGGGGAGGGGAACCTGAGAGACAGGGGACATGGCTGCCTTGTGACTGGGAGTTAGGTCCAGGCTTGTGGGTAAGTAGGCCGAAGCCTACTAGAGGTTCTACTATTTTTTGCTTTAAGTCCAATCTTGGCTATTTATAAGACTTGTGGACTTCAACTCTCATTGAAGTTCACACGTCTGTTGAATACTGAAGGGAAGGGGGCAGCCTGTGGGTAGGTGTGTATGTGAGTAGGCCGAAGCCTACTAAGGGGCTGTATTCTTTTTGCTTTAAGTCCAACTTGGCCCTGTGCCATTTATAAGACTCCTGGACTTCAATTCCCAGAATACCCAAGCAGGCCATTGCATGCCGGCTGGGGAATTCTAGGAATTGAAGTTCACAGGTCTTAAAAATTGCCACTGTTGGAAACTGAAGACCTGTAGAGGAGGGGGGAGTAGGCCGAAGCCTACTAAGGGGCTGTATTCTTTTTTCTTTAAGTCCAACCTGGGCCATTTAGAAAACTTGTGGACTTCAACTCCCAGAATACACAAGCAGGCCATTGCATGCCAGCCAGGGAATTCTGGGAATTGAAGTTCATAGGTCTTAAAAGTTGGCAATTTTAAGAAGAGGGCAGCCTGGGGAGGGGGAGGCCGAAGCCAACTAAGGGGCTGTACTTTTTTTGCTTTAAGTCCAAACTTGGCTATCTATAAGACTTGTGGACTTCAACTCTCAGAATACCCAAGCGGGCCATTGAATGAATTGAAGTTTCACGGGTCTTAAAAAGTTGCCACTGTTGGATACCACTAGTTTAGGCCATGGGTGGCCAAATGGCCAGATAGGATAGGACAGAACAGAATAGATTTGGAAGGGACCTTGGAGGTCTTCTAGTGCAGCGTTTCCCAACCGGTGTGCCGTGGCACACTAGTGTGCCGCGAGACACAGCCAGGTGTGCCGCGAAGCTAGGGAAGCTCCAGCTGGGCGGGGCGCTGCCGGTGCCTCTGACCTCCCGGCTCCTGCCCGATGCCGCGGTTTCTGGTGCTCTCCTGCTGGGCCCCAAAGAAGGAAGGCAGGAAGAAGGAGAGCTTCATTCTTCGCGCCTTTTTCCCGCCTTCCTTCTTTGGGGCCCAGCAGGAGAGCACCAGAAACCGCGGCATCGAGCAGGAACCGGGAGGTCGGAGGCACCAGCAGCGCCCCGCCCAGCTGGAGCTTCCCTGGCGTCGGCAGCAAGTGTCCTTTGGGGCCCGGCGGGAGGGCACTGGCGGTGGGAGCGGGGTGGGTGGGTGGCGGCTGCAGCGGCGCAGGCAGTCGTGAGGAGATGGTGGTGGGGGCGGGGGGGGGCTGCAGCGGCCGCAGGCAGTCGCGGGGAGATGGCAGTTGCGGGGAGATGGCGGGTAGATGGCAGCGGCCGCAGGCAGTCTCGAGGAGAGCTCCAGGGTGGAGGCACCGATGGTGGCAATTGGACGTGCTGCTGGACGCCGTAATTGCTGGGGCTGCGGGCCTGGCATATACGGCGTCCAGCAGCACGTCCAGCTGCCGCCGTCAGGGCTCCCACTTGCAGTCAGCTGAGAGAGAGAGAGAGAAAGAAAGAGAGACATATAAGAGAGGCAGAGAGAGAGAAAGAGACATAGCAAGAGAGGCAGAGAAACAGAGACATAGCAAGAGAGGCAGAGAGAGAGAGAGAAAGAAAGAGAGACATAGCAAGAGAGAAAGAGAGACATAGCAAGAGAGGCAGAGAGAGAGAGAAAGAGAGAGAGAGAAAGAGAGAGAGAGAAAGAAAGAGAGATAGCAAGAGAGGCAAAGAGAAAGAAAAAGACATATAGCAAGAGACAGTGAAAGAGAGAGAGAGAGCAAGAAAGAGAGAAAAAAGCAAGAAAGAGATAGCAAGAGAGACAGAGAGAGAGAGCAAGGGAGAGAGAAAGACATAGAGGAAGGGAAGGAGGGAGAGAGAAAGAGAGCAAAAAAGAGAGGAAGAAAGAAAGACAGAGGGATGGAGAGAGAGAAAGAAGGGGAGGAAGGAAAAGAGAGAAAGAGGGAGAAATAGAGCGAAAGGGAGGAAGAGAGAGGGTTTTTTTGTCCAAACTTTTCTTTAGCCTGCCCCCCCGCCCCCTTCAATGTTCCCCAGGATTTTGAAAATATGAATAATGTGCCGCGTCTCAAAAAAGGTTGGGAAACACTGTTCTAGTGGACTTCAACTCTCATTGAAGTTCACACGTCTGTTGGATACTGAAGGGAAGGGGGCAGCCTATGGGTGTGGGTGTATGTGAGTAGGCCGAAGCCTACTAAGGGGCTGTATTCTTTTTGCTTTAAGTCCAACTTGGATTCGAAAGGACCCACTACCCAGATATTTACATCCTCCTTTTGAAGCAGGAGACCCCTTACCATCTCAGACAAATGCTTGTCTAGTCTCTTCTTAAAAATCTCCAGTGATGAACACTCTCTGGTGGCAAGCTGTTCCACTGGTTAACTGCCCTCACTATTAGGAAGTTTCTCCTTAATTCCAGGTTGTTTGTCTTCTCAATAATGGTTTCCAACCGTATTTCTTGTCTTACCTTCTGCTGCTTTGGAAAATAAACTAATCTGATTTTCTTTGTGGTAGTTCCTCAAATACTGGAATAGTGCTTTCCTGTCACCCCAATTCTTCTTTTGTTTAGACTCGCCAGATCTCAAGCCTATTTTATTTTTTTAAAAAATAAAAAATTAATTGATAAATGAAACTCGCTTGGTAAATGACTAAGGACGCACCCGCTGAAATGGAAATGATTTGTTTATTTTCCCAATGTGAACCTGTCTCTCAACAGTTCCTCTCCATTCTGCGTGCCTCCCATTTTTAACCCTGTTTTTCTCTTTTTCCCCCTCCCCAACCAGGCGGTAGATTGGATGACGGTTCTGATGTTGAGTCAGAACCGGACCTTCCTTTGAAGCGCAAACAACGTCGGAGTCGGACCACTTTCACAGCCGAACAGCTGGAAGAGTTGGAGAAAGCTTTCGAAAGGACCCACTACCCAGATATTTACACTCGAGAGGAGCTGGCCCAGCGAACAAAGCTGACCGAGGCCCGGGTCCAGGTCAGCGGGAAACATCTGCCTTGGGGTTGGAAGGGAAGCTGTGGGAAAAGGCATGCCATTGTCGGGGGGGGGGGGTTTGCCAAGAATTTAAAAACTGGAATCGCCCCAGATGCATACCGACTCTTAAAAAATTATAGGGAGACGGCTTTTCTTTCTCTTTTTTCTCCCCTCTGCCGTGTCCTGGCTGAAAAAATAATAATATTTCCCTTGGTTTTTCCCACCTATTCACTCATTTCATTAGGGCAAAAGAGAATTACTGAGAATTAATTTTTAAAATAAAATAAAATAGTGGGACGCGTGCAGATCTCAAGTCAGAGAGAGGGAAAGAATTTGGCCAACTTTTTACAATTTTAATAATCTGGTTGATAATTCTCGGATCACCTTTGGGTTCAAATCTGGCACAGGTGAGGATGTGAAAGGATTGTACGGAGAAGGGCAGGCTAGAAATCCAAATAATTAATAGATAGATAGATAGATAGATAGATAGATAGATAGATAGATAGATAGACAGACAGACAGACAGACAGACAGACAGACAGACAGACAGACAGACAGACAGACAGACAGACAGACAGACAGATTGCCCAGAAAGTAATGCACCACATTTTTTTCTTCAACAATTATTTATTGAACACAATGAAACTTACACACAAGAAAGAACGATGTTTCTTCTACACTCGCTATTTTTTCACATAATCTCTGTCCTGTTCTATGGCCTTCCTCCAGCGAGACACAAGGGCGTGTATGCCCTGTCGGTACCACTCCTTGTTCTGGTCACGAAGCCATTTCTGCCCTGTGCACTGTCTTCTAATGGACTCACCTCTGTGTCCAGCGACTAACCATACTTCTGTCAACTGCAGATTCTTCATAAACTGTACACAAACGTTTGTGAATGTTCCCAACAGTTTCTTTCTGCTTGTAACGTACATCACTTACAGACTCCATTTTGAAACACTGCTGCAGCTATGCTATCTGTCTGAAGAAACACAAAATTTACACACGCACTCCTGACAATTCAAATAATGTATTTCTAAAGTTTCGCATTCGTACCATTACTGTAGGCTGAGGGGAAAAAATGTGGTGTATTACTTTCTGGGCGACCCTTGTAAATTTGTGCAAGGCAGAAGAAAGGATTGGCCACTGTTCATCTCAAGGGTTTGGGGCAGGGGTGAAATGCTACTGGTTTGGCCCAGTCCAAGTATACCAGTATTTCGGAGAACTGGTAACCGCGGTAACACAAAGCTCCGCCCACCCACCCAGACATCACCATTTTCTTGTTTTTAACTCTCTGCACATGCGCAAAGGGTTTTGTGTATGCACAGAGGGTGAAAAGGCACCTGTGCAGCCAGAACAAGGGTACGGCCTATAGGGAAGGGAAGATTTCCCTGCTGGTTTTGGGATGGAGAAAACTTTCTTTTTCTTCTTCACTCTGCCACCTTGTGGGAAGGCTCTGCGGGCCCAAAGTTATATTCTAGGGGAGTTAACAAAGCAGCGACTTCTGTATAATTTAACCTTAATGGTGCATTGGCACATACAGAGTTTTGAAGGGCTGTTCACCTAACTGGCGTCTTTATTATAATAATTTAATAATAATTTATTAGACTTCTATGCCACTCTTCTCCGAAGACAGGATAAATATTGGCCTCTTAACGGAGTTTTGGGGACTATAATCAATGAAAAATGAAAGTTTTTCACCATTTTAGAAAGGTGGGGGGTATTTTTACCGAGAGTAGCCTTCTTTTACTTGAAACATTTCAAGTGTCCACAGTGTGGTTAGGGAAAGAGGGAAGTCCTCTATCCAAAATCCAAAGCTGCAGTTTGAAGGATTGTTTCTTTTACGTTCATCCTCCTTTGCCAGCCCACTTCCAGCAGCTGTTCGCTTCCCTGTGTTTCTCATGGTTTTCTCGTGTCCCCCCTAGTACTCTTCTGGCACCGTCCGCATCTTCCCACCATTCTGCCCCCTTTAAAATTTTCTGGGTATCAAAAAGGATCTTTTTACTGGCTCTGGAGACATCCTGGATGGCAGCTTGGAAAAAAAACAAGGAGCCAAAACTCTGTGTGTGTGTGTGTGTGTGTGTGTGTGTGTTTCTCCACCCTTCTCCCTTTCCTTCCCTTAGCGACAAGGGAACTCAATGAAAAATTAGCCACGTGCAGGTTGATCTTTGGAGTTCTTCGCTTTGTTAAGATTTAAACATTGAGCCTGGGAATGGAGGAGCGAGGGATGGGGGTAGGATGGCCATGGAGAAGGATAAGATAAGACGACATAAGATCACCTTGGTGAACATTTTTTTATGTGAACACACTGGCATACACATACGCATGCTGCACACACACCTCACCACCCCACACATACATGTATGTAATAGAAAAAAACAGTGGTTATATAGGACAGGATAACAGGTGGGCAGGCCCAGCCACTGGTCAGAACTACCAGTTTGCCTGAACCAGTCCAAAGCGGGGGGCAGCCCACCTCCAAGAGAGGGAGAGGGAGAGAGAGAGAGAAAAATGATAGATAGATAGATGATAGATAGATAGATAGATAGATAGATAGATAGACAGACAGACAGACAGACAGACAGACAGACAGACAGACAGACAGACAGACAGACAGACAGATATGGATGGACGGACGGATGGACGGATGGATGGATGGAAGGAAGGAAGGATAGACAGACAGACAGATGTAGATAGATAGGTACAGTAGATGGGGCAGGGAGGGGGAACGAGAGAGAGAGAGAAATAGGATAGATAAATAGACAGAGATATGTAGATAGATACATACTGTAGAGATAGATAATGCATGGAGGGATAGGTAGGTAGGTAGGTAGGTAAGTAGGTAGGTAGATGAATAAAGAGAGAGAGAGATTGATAGAGGGGGAGAGAGGGGGGATGGATGGAAGGAAGGAAGGAAGGACAGACAGAGACAGATAGACAGATGTAGATAGATAAGTATTGTAGATGGGGGTGGGAGAGAGAGAAATAGGACAGACAAACAGACAAATATGTAGATAGATACGTACTGTAGATGGACGGATGGATAGGTAGGTAGATAGATGAATAAAGAGAGAGAGAGAGATTGATAGAGGGGGAGAGAGGGGGGATGGAAGGAAGGAAGGAAGGACAGACAGAGATAGACAGACAGATGTAGATAGATAAGTACTGTAGATGGGGGGGACAGAGAGAAATAGGATAGACTAACAGACAGATATGTAGATAGATACGTACTGTATAGATAGATAGTGGATGGGTGGATAGGTAGGTAGGTAGAGAGAGAGATTAGATGATAGGTAGGTAGGTAGGTAGGCAGGCAGGCATATACTGTATTTTTTGGACTATAAGACTCACTGGTGTATAGGATGCACCAAGATTTCAAAGAGGTAAGTTAGAAAAAAGTGTTAGTGCATCCCGTTTTTCAACTGTTTTTGCAAAAAACGGGGCATGCAGAGGAGTTGGGAAACCTGGGGGTTGGGGGAAGGCAAAAACGCCCCAATTTTTGCGACACACAGCCTGCTTTCTTTTTGCAAAAATGGGATGCGCAGAGGGTTTGGCAGGCCCACAGAGTGCTGGGGGAAGGCAAACCCCCCTCCCTTTTTTGGCGAAAAATAGCCATTTTTTTCCTTTAAAACAGAGATGGTTTTGCCTTCCCCCAGCCCCCAGGAACACTCTATAGGCCTCCCAAACCCTCTACGCACACCGTTTTGTGAAAAACAGGCCCATCTTTTGCAAAAATGGGACACTTAGGTGGGGCTTCGGGAGGCCAAAAATGGCTGTATTGGGTGTATATGATGCACTGACATTTCCACCCTCTTCTGGGGTGGGGCCGGAGGTGCGTCTTATATTCCCAAAAATACAGTGTATGCATATACCATATTTTGTGGAGTATAAGATGCACTGGAGTATAAGACGCACCTTAGTTTTTGGGGAGGAAAATAGGGAAAAGAATCTGCTTACCAGGTATTCATCTGGCTAGTCGGGTCAGCTTCAGCACTTTTTTTATCCCCTGGTTAAGGGCTTAGTTTTTTTTTTTATTCTGAGAGAGTAACAATGAAAGAGCTTGCAAGCCAGTAAGAACTGGGAACATCATTAGCACCTGGAAAGAAACAGTCTGAGCAAGTAGAGCAATGGAAAAAACCCTGCAAAGACTTAGGGCTTGGAAAACCTTCTTTGCAGAGACTAACAATGAAAGAGCTTGCTCCTTAAAAGCTTGCTCCTTAAAACCCACCTCTGCCGTCAGGCATGAGGGAATTGAGACATCTCCCCCGGGCTTATACAATTTATGTATGGTATGTTTGTGTGTATGTCTGCTTTAATAACGGGTTTTTTAAATGTTTTTAAATTATTAGATTTGTCTTGAATTGTTTTATTGTTGTTGTGAGCCGCCCCGAGTCTACGGAGAGGGGTGGCATACAAATCTAATAAATAAGTAAGTAAGTAAGTAAGTAAGTAAGTAAGTAAGTAAGTAAGTAAGTAAGTAAGTAAGTAAGAGGGTAAGAGCTGGGAACATCCTTAGCACCTGGTTAGGGCTGGGAAGAAACTTACTCAGAGCAAGTTAGAGTAATGGAAAAAACCCTGCAAAGACTTAAGGCTTGGAAAGCATTCTTCGCAGAGAGAAACAATGAAAGAGCACAAGGAAGATCGTTAGCAGCTAGGTAGGGCTGGGGGGGGGGGAATCTACATTCAGAGTACAGTATAAGATTATCAGCCTCTTTTAGAGAGGGAAAAGGTGAGTCTTATCCACCGAAAAATATGGTATATGTGTGTGAAAACACTGCAGTTGTTTCAAGACAATTGCTAATTTGTCACACGGTTGTTAAGTGAATGCAGCTGCCCCATTGACTTGGCTCAGCAGAAGGTCGCAAAAGGGGAAAATCACGTGACCGTCATAAATGTGAGTCAGTTGCCAAGCATCCAGATTTTGATCACGTGACCATGGGGATGCCGAAAAGGTCACCACCATGAAAAAATGGTCATAAGTCAACTTTTTCACCCAGTGCCGTCGTAACGTTGAATGGCCGTACGTTGAGAGGGCTTCCTACAATTAGGCAGAAGGATTGGGTTGGGTTTGGGGGAGTTAAAACAAAATTTGAGCGCAGCGGTGGTGGACTCTTAAGCTGGCTTTGTTGGCTTTGCACCGTGGTGGCGCAGTGTTTAGAGTACAGTACCACAGGCTACTTCTGCTGACTGCCAGATACCTGCAATTTGACAGTTCGAATCTCACCAGACTCATGGTTGATTCAGCCTTCCATCTTTCTAAGGTGGGTAAAATGAGGACTCAGATTGCTGGGAGCAATTTGCTTACTCTCTGTGAACCGCTTAGAGAGGGCTGTAAAAGCACTATGAAGTGGTATATAAGTCTAAATGATATTGCTATTGGAGCATGATGGATGAACATCTGGAAAACTCTGCTTAGCCTTAGTCACGACAATGTCATGGTGGAAACCTTCCACTCAGGTCCAATCTCAAGTACGTATTGATAGGATACCAATATATAACAATATGTTTGGATCCTATCTATATCCTATACACATCTTATCTATATCCTATATACATGATGCTAGTGTGAGAGAAACATTAGGACACGGGATGGAAGGCACACTGGTGCACTTATGCACGCCCCTTACTGACCTCTTAGGAATCGGGAGAGGTCAACAGTGGATAGTGTTAACGGTAAAGTTCTGGGGGTTAGGTGATGATACTACAGAGTCTGGTAGTGAGTTCCATGCATCAATTACTTGGTTACTAAAGTTTGTATCTGTTGTGTGCTCGTGTGTTGTTGCGGTTGAAGCTGAAGTAGTTGTTGACAGGAAGGATGTAGTAATAGATGATTTTATGGGCTATGCTTAGATCGTCTTTAAGGCAATCTAGTTCTTTTCAAACCTAGGATTGTAAGTCTAGTTCCATAGGTTAGTGTTTCCCAACCTTGGCAACTTGAAGATATCTGGACTTCAACTTCCAGAATTCCCCAGCCAACATTCGCTGGCTGGGGAATTCTGGAAGTTGAAGCCCAAATATCTTCTAGTTGCCAAGGTTGGGAAACACTGTCATAGGGTATTCTGTTGCAAGTGGAGGAGTGGAGGGCTCTTCTCGTAAAGTATCTCTGGACATTTTCTCGAGCCTCTAGGCATATCGACCGCCACGCTCCAACTGGGGGAACCCTTGAGCCTGGGGCAATCTCCAAATCGCTGTCCCTTCTGGCCCCTGGCCCATTTTCTCATTTCTTCTCAGGTTGGCCGTATGGGAAGCCGTGGGTCTCCGCAGCTCTTGTTTATTTTTTGAAGCGGATCCCCATGGCAGGAGAGGCTCCTTCGAGCGGCTGATAAAACCTTAAAGAGTGATGGAGTGAAAACAGCTTTGCTTTGAAGTGGGTTTCGCATTACCCGCTCCGCTCCAGCCTGTATATTTTATTCACCCATAAAATGATTTATAAGCATTAAAAGAGAGAGAGAGGGAGGGAGGGAGGCTACCATTTGGAGAAGGGGCACGGGGTGGGTGGGGTGGAGAATTGCGGTTAGTCAGAACCACTGGGCTGTATTTTAAATCATCTGCAGTTTCTCCTTACACACAGACACAGACACACACCTCTCTAAGTAACACCAGGGGGCTTTGGGCAGTGGGCAATGAATCCATCTCTGTCACTCTCCAGTTTTTCCTTTCGGTATTGGAAAAACAACAATAGCAACAGCAAGGAAGGAAGAACGAAACAAGCTGGAGAAGATGATTTTAAAAAATAAAAAAGACAGGAGACCGGGGGTTGGACTACATGACCTACAAGGTCCCTTCCAACTCTGTTAATATGTATCTGTATCATCTATATACTGCTTCTTTACATCCATGAGAGACAGGTCCTTCAAAGGATAAGGGTCGTGATATAATAATAATAACAACAACAGAGTTGGAAGGGACCTTGGAGGTCTTCTAGTCCAACCCTCTGCTTAGGCAGGAGACCCTACATTATTTCAGACAAATAGTTATCCAACATCTTGTTTAAACACTTCCAGCGTTGGAGCGTTCACAACTTCTGGAGGCAAGCTGTTCCACTGATTAATTGTTCTAACTGTCAGGAAATTTCTCCTTAGTTCTAAGTTGCTTCTCTCCTTAGTTTGTTTCCACTCATTGCTTCTTGTCCTGTCCTCAGGTGCTTTGGAGACTAGGTTGACTCCTTCTCCTTTGTGGCAACCTCTGAGATATTGGAGTCTCACATCAGATTGGATACCTATCCCTGAGATATATGCCAGGTGGAGCTTCCATAGACAGGAGCAGTGGAACCTCGAGGGCAGGAAGCAGCCAGGCACGCTCCTGATTTTGTGAAACTTCCTCCTGTTCCTTAGCTTGCCTTCTTTCCCCTAGAGACAGGATTGTAGCCGCCAATTTTTATTCTTAAACTCTGCAGATAATCTTTGCTGAATGACCGCAGCTGGGGCTGGCAACCCCGTTGCTAATTAATGCAATCATTAAACGAGACATCGTGTGATTGTGGTTGCAATTTCACTGTCATTTTTATGAGGCTGGCTGTGAAGTGCACAAATGCTGACACCATGTTACTTTCCCAGCATCGTTGTCATTTCAGTCGCTAAACAGCACTGCCGTTAAACAAGGACTCCCTGTGTATAATATACGGCAGTGATGGCGAACCTATGGCACGGGTGCCACAGGTGGGATGCAGAGCCATATCTGCTGGCACGCGAGCCGTTGTCCTTGCTCAGCTCCAATGTGCCTGTGTGTGCTGGCCAGCTGATTTTTGGCTTGCACAGAGGTGTTTTTGGCTTCCAAAAAGCCTCCGGGAGGATGGGGGAGGGCGTTTTTACCCTCCCCTGGCTCCAGGGAAGCTTTTGGAGCCTGGGAAGGAGGAAACATGAGCCTATTGGGCCCGCCAGAAGTTGGGAAACAGGCCATTTCCGGCCTCCAGAGGGCCTCCAGGGGGGCGGGGGAAGCAGGCATTGAATTATGGGTGTGGGCACTCACACATGCACGATAGCATGTGTGCACACTCTTTCGGCACCCAAGGAAAAAAGGTTCGCCAGCACTGATATAAGGAATTGAAAATGCAGAAGAGAAGATTACTGAGCCTAAGATAGAGGCTGTGCCTTTTTTTTTCTTTAGAACACCCACCCGGAGGAAGATAGTTGCTTCCTGGACTTTGCCCCCCCTCCTCCACCAGCTAGTGTTCTGGGATATACTCTGCCTGAATAAGGAGGCTCTCATCACAGTACTTTTTAATGTAATCTCAGGTTTTTAAACCGAGATTGGACATTAATTTGTCCGAAATGGTACATAGCAGTGATGGTGAACCTATGGCACGTGGAACCATATCGGAGGGCATGTGAAGCGTTTAGGCGGGGATTGCCATTCCTGCCGCTACTGGTATGATGCATGCGCAGCTCTGGGTGACCGGTGGGCAGGACTGCGCGTCACGGCGAGATTTTGCTTCTGCACATGAGCAGGGAGCAAAGTCTTGCAAGAGGACTTCGGTGATTTTTTTTGTCTCCGTACATACTCTTGTGAGATTTTGCTTCCTGCGCATGCACAGAACCAAAATTTGTTTGTTTGTTTGTTTGTTCGTTCGATTTTTATGCCACCCTTCTCCTTAGATTCAGGGCGGCTTATAACATGTCTAGCAATAGCACTTTTTACCAGAGCCAGCCCATTGCCCACACAACCCAGTCCTCATTTGACCCACCTCGGAAGAATGGAAGGCTGAGTCAACCTTGAGCCGGTGATGAGATTTGAACTGCTGACCTGCAGATCTAGCAGTCAGCTTCAGTAGCACTCTACCTCTATCTCATCGGGATGCATGTGCCATCCACCAGTCACTCAGAGCTGCGCGCGCATCACAATTTTTCCTACTGGTGCGCAGTGTGGCGCATACTGGTAAGGAACTCAATACTGGAAGTGTTGCCCTATGTCCGTTCCTGCACGAGCTGATTTTCAGCCTTGGGGAACGGCCGTTTTGCCCTCTGGAGGCTTCAGAGAAGCTTCCCTTAAGTCCCAGAGTGACAAAAACATCACAATGGGCAAAGGGAGATTCCCTGAAGCCACCGGAGTGCCAAAAACTATTATTCTGAACTTCCAGTTTGTACATTTGGCCTTTTTTTCACTGTCCGAGGCTTCAGTGAGGCCCGTGAGTGTACATGGGGTGGGTAGGTTGCGCATGTGCAGGGGGCAGTGCATGCATAGAGGGGAGGGAATGAGTGTGGGTACGTGCACGCACACTAGCGCACGCTCACACATCCTTTTGGCACGGGAACTAAAAAAGGCTCACCATCACTGCTATATATAGGAGGTCCCCTTGCAGCTCTGTTTTTCTGTATTTTGTATACCTGATTGGATTTGGAAAGCTTCTTATGCCCGATTTGGGGGATGGGGGGGTAAAGACTTTTTTTTTTGACTCTGCCAATTTTGGTTGGGAAAGGAGAGGCTGGGTACGTTCATATAAAGACCAATAACTCCTTTCCCAGAGTATGGGAAGCAACTGAATATCCCCAGGGGCCCAGAATCTCAGATAGCAGCAAAAAAAATAAAATAAATAAAATGCCATTTTAAATTAATGCCGTCATTTCCCATCCACCACCACCAAAAGCACTGCAGATACAGTGGGCTTTGTCGTCCGGTATCACACCTGGCTTGTCCATAACATGTCAGCCCCCAAAAAGGAAGAAAACGCCCCCGCCCCCTGCCTTATCTCTCCCCAATCTAATCCATCAAAAATCTTTGCCAGGGGAAATTCAGGGAAAGAAATATCTTGCATCCTGGGCTAATGGATGAGATCAGTGTCTTCAAACCCCAAACTCTAGGTGTAAGGGTAAAATATATTTTATATATATACGCTGCTCAAAAAAATAAAGGGAACACTTAAACAACACACTATAACTCTAAGTAAATCAAACTTCTGGGAAATCAAACTGTCCACTTAGGAAGCAACACTGATTGACCGTCAAGTGCACATTCAACTTTGTACAGAACAAAGTGTTCAATGAGAATATTTCATTCATTCAGATCTAGGATGTGTTATTTGAGGGTTCCCTTTATTTTTTTTTAGCAATATATATATATATATATATATATACATATATACATAATACATACATACATAGCGTTCTTTGGCTTAAGAGTTCTCCTTCAGCAAAACAAGGGGGCCAGGGATATTTTCAGTAAGATTTTTACGTGACAGTCCCCCAACTCAGCAATTTCTCTCACTTCCCAATTCCTGGAGTACAGAATTATTTTTTTCTTTTTTTCTTTTTCACCCCTGTTTATTTTTTCTCCCCCTAAAAATTCCAGTTGCTCTGAAATTTAATCACGTTGCTCATCCTGTGAGGCCTTGGAGATATTAAGCAGCTGCAATGCCGACACTCATAAAAGCTCAAACTTGCGACTGTTCACACCATTTCCCCACTCACCCCTCCTCCTCTCCAACCTGTGTGAATGTATGGCTGACAATTTTTTTAAAAAAAGAAAAAAAAAATTAAAATTAAGGCTTCCCTTCTTAGATTGTGGCTGCGCGGAACTGGCCTAGGTTCCACTGAAGAGGTGGCGATGTTCCTGCAGAGAAATGGCATGTCGTGTTTGCATACAGAGTTGTGTATTTAATATTTTATTAAAAAGTCACTATTCACAAGTGTGAGGGGGAAAGTCATTGATTGTCCCTCAGAACAGTGTTTTTTTCAAGCTTGGCAACTTTAAAGGAATGTGGACTTCAGCTCCCAGAATCCCCATGGGGATTTCAACTCTCAGAATTCCACATGGGAATTCTGGGAGTTGAAGTCCACATGTCTGAAAGTTGCCAAGCCTGAGAAATATTGCTTTAGAAGGTAGGAATTTGTCAGTGACCGCTGACCAGCAACTGCCAGGCCAAAAAATGGCAAGAAGGAGCCGCCAAGATTCAGATCAAGAGGTGGCGATGTTCATGCAGAGAAATGGCACATTGCGTTTGCCTGTGGATTGTGTATTTAATATTTTATTAAAATGTCATTATATCTACCTAAGGAAAAGGTGTAGAAAAGAGTGATTGTCCTTTAGAAATGGTGTTTTTCAACCTTGAAGTCATGTAGACTTCAACTCCCAGAATTCCCATGTGAGAATAGCCAACTGACTGGAGAATTCTGGGAGTTGAAGTCCAGATGACTTCAAGCTGCCAGGCTTGACAAATATTGCCTCGGAAGGTAGGAATTTGTCAGTGATCAGCAACTGCGAGACCAAAAAACTTGTATTTTCTAATTCTCTGTTACTGCTCTCCATTTTTCAACCAACAGCTCCCTTATCTGCTGCACTGCTGGACTTCAGCTCCCAAAGATACTGATAAAACTGAACGGGTCCAAAGATGGGCTACAAAAATGGTGGAAGGTCTTAAGCATAAAACTTATCAGGAAAGACTTCATGAACTCAATCTGTATAGTCTGGAGGACAGAAGGGAAAGGGGGGACATGATCGAAGCATTTAAATATGTTAAAGGGTTAAATAAGATTCAGGAGGGAAGTGTTTTTAATAGGAAAATGAACACAAAAACAAGCGGGCACAATCTGAGGTTAGTTGGGGGAAAGATCAGAAGCAACGTGAGAAAATATTATTGTACTGAAAGAGTAGTAGATGCTTGAAACAAACTTCCAGCAATCGTGTTTGGTCAATCCACAGTAACTGAATTGAAATATGCCTGGGATCCATCCTAAGATAAAATACAGGAAATAGTATAAGGGCAGACTAGATGGACCATGAGGTCTTTTTCTGCCATCAGTCTTCTACGTTTCTGTTCTCTGCCTTCCTGAGGATTCTGGGAGTTGTAGTCTCATGCTATAAGATGCCTTTCTTTCTCCCCATTGGTGATGTATCAGATGGATGGTGCACAGCCAGTAACAGGCTCCGCCTCTTTCTCCCCAGGTGTGGTTCAGCAACCGGAGAGCCCGTTGGCGCAAGCAGGCTGGGGCCAATCAGCTGGCTGCTTTCAACCATCTCCTGCCTGGTGGCTTCCCCCCAACCGGCATGCCAACATTGCCACCCTACCAGCTGCCCGATTCAACGTATCCGACCACCACTCTCTCCCAAGGTGAGCTGAGTCTTCCCAGGTAGGCTCGATAGGTTGAGCTAATTCTACTTCCTTGCAAAGCTGTATTACCGGAAACCTTATAGGCCTGTCCTTTTTACAGACTGAGAATTTAATCGTTTTAAGAAAAGATTGAACCAGGGTTCCCCAAACTTGGCCACTATAAGACTTGTGGACTTCAACTCCCAGAATTCTCCAGACAGTATTCTTGGAGTTGAAGTCCAGAAGTCTTCTTTATTGTTGTTAAAAATGTTTCTTTATTTTAACACAAACATGCAAACACGAACATTTAAAAGCATTGGACTTTGGGGGACATACCTGTTTCATACTTCTTATTGTACTCAGTCAGTCCTATTACAACCATAATTATTATTATACATAATACACTGCTCAAAAAAAAATAAAGGGAACACTTAAACAACACTATATAACTCCAAGTAAAATCAAATTTCTTTGAAACCAAAGTGTCCACTTAGGAAGAAACACTGATTGACAATCAATTTCACATGCTATTGCGCACATTCAACTTTTTACAGAACAAAGTATTAAAATGAGAATATTTCATTCATTCAGATCTAGGATGTGTTCTTTGAATGTTCCCTTTATTTTTTTGAGCAGTGTATATACTATATATTGATCTTACTTCAATATCTCTTTTTATTACATTTCTAACCGATCCTCTTTCTTCTAGTTCCACATTTTTATTCTCTTTGACTATATATCTTTATATTTCCCTTTTTCCCAGCGAACAATAGAACCTATTCATAATATTCTGATTCATCTTTATTTTTTTATCTCCATTGTTAGTTTGTCCATTTCCATACAAATTGTTGTTTTTTTCTATTAATCCTCTTCAGTGGGTATATTTTTATTTTTCCACTGTTGGATGAAGACAGTTCCAGTAGAATTAACTATATTTGACATTTTTCATACTTTTCATGTGTTATTCCCAGTAAGAAAAGTTCAGGCTTTTTATTTTACCCGTGCAAAGTCACCCAGCCATCTTGTGTGAAGCCGAAATGCCCACGCTGGGAATAGAAATCTGCATGTCTTAAAGCAGGCCAGGTCAAAGAATGTTGTCTGTCTCTTTTTTCTCAAACTTAAGGATGAGGTCCTTACTACAGTTGTGGGGTGGGTGGGTCCAAGGAAGTGAGCAGTAGCTCAAATCTGTTGGTCTTTTGTGCCTTCAGACAATTGCCATGGGGTTTACACAGAAATGCATTGCAATTCCTTTCTGGATTCCTTAGTGTTGTTGACTTTACAAGCTAGCATACTATCCTGGGTGTCTCCTATCCCTTTCCTGGTGGTCTCTTTTCCTTCTTTTCAGTCAGCTCCTCTAGGAAATGTATGTTCCCTTCTGAACCATTAGCGTCATTGACTTCTCAGGCTAGCCTTCCATCCTGGTGGTCCCCTATCCCCTTCCTTTTGGTCTCCTTTCCAATTCTCCTTACTTCTTTTAAGTCAGCTCCTCAAGGAAATGCATGTTCCCTTCTGAAATGTTAGCATTGTTGACTTCTCAGGCTAGATTTCCATCCTGGTGGTCCCCTATCCCTTTCCTCGTGGCCTCCTTTCCAGTTCTCCTTACTTCTTTTCAGTCAGCTCCTCAAGGAAATGCATGTTGCCTTCTGAACCGTTAGCGTCGTTGACTTCTCAGGCTAGCTTTCTATTCTGGTGATCTTCTATCCCTTTCCTGGTGGTCTCCTGTCCCTTTCCTGGTGGTCTCCTTTCCAGTTCTCCTTACTTCTTTTCAGTCATCTCCTTAAGGAAATGCATGTTCCTTTCTGAACTGTTAGCATCGCTGAGTACTCAAGCTAGCCTTCCGTCCTGGTGGTTCCCCTATCCCTTTCCTGGTGGTCTCCCATCCAATCCTGGCGGTCTCCAGTCAAGTCCTCCTCCAGCTTCTTTTCAGTCAGCTCTCCCAAGGAAACGGTTTGACTGCAGGCAAACTCTCTTTCTCATGGCTCCTTCTTTCCCCCCACAGACGGAGGCAGCACCGTGCACCGGCCCCAGCCTCTCCCGCCGTCCACCATGCACCAGGGGGGCCTCTCGGCAGCCACCCCCGACTCCGGCTCTGCCTACGGGGCCCGGCACAGTTTCTCCAGCTACTCAGACAGCTTCATGAACCCGACGGCTCCAGCCAACCACATGAATCCCGTCAGTAACGGCCTGTCTCCACAAGTAAGTCGTTCTTACGTTTCCGCTCTAGACATTTGCAAAAAAATAAAATCTGCTTTTCAGATACATTAAAGAGGGGTCCAGCAAACCTGGAAAACCGCGAAATCAGGGAATTATCAGGGGAATCGGCAGTTTGGGAATTATCAGGGAATTCGTGAAAAAAACGGAATAAATTGAGGGGGGAAAACAAACTATTAAAATGTTTAAAAGTCAGGGAAAAATCATGTTAAAAAAAACACGGATCGCGCTGCCTGGCAGAGTCAAGCAAAAATGAGCAAACTGTGGCAACCACTTGCTTCCTCAGCTACTGATATTTCTCCACGGCTTAGCCGTTTGGTATGACGTCATCGACGACCACGCCTTAACTAGATTCCCTAACTTACAGGGCAAGTTAGGGAAATATCAGGGAATTTCAAAATGCCTTTCCCCCAGACATCCTGATTAAATCATTGCACACCAACACAAAGATTGACAAGGCATCACATGCACACAAAGAGCCTAGAAAATCATTTTTGTCCATCAACGTCATCTGTGGTTTCCTCATTGTATCAGCCTCCCTGGCATCCTTCAACAGGGGCTCATCTTTTTCCCTCGGATTTTGTCAAAATAAAATTTGCCCGTACGTTGGCCAATATCGATGGAGCCATAAAGTTTGGTCCCTGATTAGCAAGTGGAGAAAAGGATTTCTGAGAGGGGAAAAAATGTTTATGCCTCACTGAACATGTCTCTTCAGAAATCCTCATTGATCCATCCCTAAACTGATATTTTAATTTTCTGTGACTCACAAGCTTTTAGTTTGGGATTTGGAAACTGTGCTGTTTGAATTTTGTTCAGAAAATGAGGTCCAGGTCGGGGAGAAACTGTGAGCCCCTGCCTCTTTTGGGGGGGATCCCCTTCCCGGTTTTGGCCCCCTTTGATGGAGCCAGCAAAGGTAGAAATTTAAAAAATAATAACAATCCATCTACCATCTTGTCCCATGTCAACAAATCTCAGCCGCTGACTCTGAAGATTCAAACAGCTTCTCTCCCACATTGTTTAAGTTTATTGCCGGCATTTGGAGCAAGGCGTGAGAAAAATCTAGATCTGGAGACAGGGCTAAATCTCCCTTTTTCTCCTGCACACATTTTTGGACACTTACATTTGTCGACGGAGCCATAAAGTTTGGACCCTAATCAGCAAGTGGAGAAAAGGATTTCTGGCAGGGAGGGGGGATCTGCCTCACTGAACGTGTCTCTTCTTTTGATGTATTTGTCTGACATTATTTTGATTTTATTGCATGGTCTTGTAACGGATTTAAAGATGTTTTCGCTTCTGTCGTTCTAAGGGGGAAAAGGGTCATAACTGTTTATTTTGCTGATTTTTCAAAATGGGAAAAGTCCACCTTACAGTTTATTGCTTTTTAAAGTTTCATTTCATAGCTCAGATCTATAGAAAGAGGAATAAAGGAATTAACTGCACATAAAAATAATATGGGGTCCAAAATCTAGGCGTTGCTTTGGATATGAGGGGTATGTGTGAGTAGAAACTGTTTATCCATATTTTGTTTCTTTTATAAGATTTCTTTACTGCAAGGCTTAATTTGGAAAAGTCAAAGATCTCTCTTTAAGGTGCAAAAAAATTAGAATTTCCTAATGGTGTGGATTCTAACGAGGGGAAAACATTCTGTACATGGTCAGAGGCCAGTTGAGAAAGAACCCCGGGAGAAAGTCAGAAAGACAGAAGTGAGGGTTGAGCTGTCAAATAGAACCCCCAAAGAGGGAAAGATAAATTTAATTGACTGATTTCGGACACCTGGAAGTTGGTTTGCAAGGCAGAGGAGATCCTTTTCAACCCAGTTAGCCAATCAAGAAAAATAATATTTTAATCTAGTTCTGGCAATTTTCCACTGGCGTGTGTGTGTGTGTGGAATCAGAATAATTTCCTTCCAAAGCACAGGGGAAAGCAGGGGGAGCTTTGGAGTTAACCTGCAAAATTGGAAGAATGGGAAAACAATTTTGCATTCCCTTTACAATTTTGCATTAGGTCCTCAGAGATGTACCTAGGAAATGCCTTAAAAGCGAGAGGGGAAATAGATTATATCTGCAATATTCTTTTTGCGAGAGTAAAAAATAAATTAAAACTGCATTCGCACTCACACCAAACTACTTTTCAGCATTGATCCCTTTTAAATATGGTTGGTTTAGAAAGGCCTGGCAGGAAATTAGGAGATTAATCTTTTAGAGAGAGAAAAAAAAGTTCTGTCCAATCCTTTATCCCAGTAAAAGATGGCATGAAAGTCCATTCACCAGGGATGAAGGCGTTTCCTTCCAACACTAAAATTGCCCCCACGCTGGTTGTTTTCTTTCCGCCGTGCTGAGGGCCAGCTTCTAGATTACACAGAACTCTTTTGGAGAGATGGGGAGGAATTGGAAAAGTTTCTTGTATCTGCCTGTTGCAATTAGTCCCTCTTGTTCTGTGAAGGGGCAGTTGGTCTCCTTAGTGTCTTTTGACCTCTTTCTAAATTGGACGCTGAACCACGTCCCTGAAAACCTGCCAGCCCCAGCAGGTCACTCCATGTCAACTTCATTTTCTCTTCTTCCTTGGCAAGAAGAGGGGCTGGAGCCATGCAGCCAAAGGTTGTGAGTGTGGGTTTTGGGGAGAGAGTGTGTGTGCATTTCTCTCTCTCTCTTTCTTTTTCTTTCTTTCTTCCCCCCCCCCTCCCCAAAGTCTTGTACCTACACGGCGCTAAGCTGGCGGAGCCACGAATTGTGATCTTCCCCGAGCCCCGGCCTTTTGCAAATTGGCAAAGCGCGCCGGGGTCTCTAATGCCTCTTCTCCTTGTGTCGCCATAATGCCACGATGTTCCCAATCTGCTTTGAGGGATGGAAAGATTAAGAATAATAAAAAAAAATTGCAATAAAATATGTGTGAACGCGAGGGTAATTGTGGACAAATGCGGCATTCAAATTCATTTTTCCACTTCTTTCACATACCATTTCAATCTTATTTTCTGCTTATTAATGAGATCTTGTTGGCTGAAATGGGCAGAGCTGCCCATTTTCTGGAGTAATTGCACATAATTTTCTTTTCCAGCAGTGATTTGCATCTTCGCCGCCACCCCCTTCATTCTTCACTTTAACCCCCCCCCTTTCCAAATCTCCCTCTCCTTTTTTCTCCCCCTCTCCTTATTTCACCCCTCCATGCCTGTCTGGCAAGACTTAATTTTAAATGCTTATTATACACTTAGACGTTTGGACCAAACCAAGCAACGGGTGGCAGAACGAAAGCATCCGTGTCAACCTCCCTCTCGCTCCTCCTTTTTTTTTTTTTGGCTCCCTCGTTACCAGCCTTATCACAGTTGTAATTAACACTCTTAAAAAACTGGGCAAAATCAGTTTTCTAGTTGCGAAGAAACACCACCACCATCCCGCCCCATCGTGACTGGAAACTTTTCTTTCTTCCTTCCTCGGAAGAAATTCAAAACAGAGAATAGCGCCAATCCCAAAAGGTCTATTTTTTTCTCCCCCGGTTGTTTGTTTTTTGGTGTGGACGGGTGTCAACAATGGGACACACAATTTTGTGACGTGGCTTTGTCTATCCTGGGTTTTCCATTGTGAGAGATAGTGGTGTGTGTCTTTACAATCATCCAGGGAGAAAAACCCTTGAATGAATCTCTTCTGAAAAATGCTCAGCAAATGATGGCGATTTAGGTTTACATCAAACCTTATTCCACAGCCTAAGAATTATTAGAGATAGATGATAGGTGGGTAGGCAGGCAGAAGATAGATAGGTAGGTAGGTAGGTAGATAGATAGATAGATAGATAGATAGATAGATAGATAGATAGATAGATAGATAGATAGATAGATAGATATAGATAGATAGATAGATAGATAGATAGATAGATAGATAGATAGATAGAAGACAGACAGAAGACAGTGTCTGTACTGCCATTAGCATCCATTTGGTTCTGAACAAAGCTACTTTTGCAAATAATACGTACATTTTTATTCCGGCTTTATCCCCCATCCCCTCGTTCTCCTGCACCGATCATTTTATGAAAAGCTTTTGCAGAATTACCATTATTATAGCTACGTGCTCAGTTGGATTTCTTAAGAAAAGGGTTTTTTAGCCGTTTAGCTGGGAAGACAAAATGGGGGTCCTCAGTAAGACCAGGAAAACCTGTGAAATGCGAAGGAAAACATTTAAAGAGATGTGTCCTTCTAGAGTCGGAAGGTGTTTCCTAAAAAACAAAGGCTGCTTGGAGTGAATTTTCTGCAGCCTTGTGCTTTGGATCAACTTCTTTTCCATCCCATCCTGTGCGATGAGCTGTCTTTTAATTGCAACTTTTGTAAAATAAATAAATTAAAAAACACCTCAGTGTGCTTCTCTTCCTGGTTTGGAAACTGGGCTTCCGTAAAGGAAACTAATTGTTCGCTGTTCCCCCCACACACCTCCCTACCCCCAGCCCCCCTCCCAGAGTCTTTCTGGCATGCCTCAAAGTTTGGTAAATTATTAAACTCGAGGATCCCACAAAGCTGCTATTTCTTCACCACCACCCCTCCCGCCTCTTCCATCTGTTCCTGTCAATTCGATGTGTCAGCTACAGGCTTTGGGAGGGGAGAGGAGAGGAGAAGGAGAGGTGGACTTTCTCCTGTGAAAAGAGGAAGGCACTTATTTTCCAGAACATCAAGGTGAGCTCTCCGTGAGGACTTTTGGCCCTAATAATGCAGGCCCAGAAATGTCCTCTCTCTGTTGGGGGGCAGGTTGAAAGTCAGAAAAACATATTGCACAGATAGAGGTGGTTGGCTTTGTGTTTAAAGCACATCCATGGAGGTGGGATGGAGAGAAGAAGATTTTGATGTAGGTAGGGTGGAGGAAAAAAAACTTTGGTTGACTGTAGGGTGGAGAATTTTTGATGAAGGTTGATGATGTTTGTCCATCGTGTTTGAGGAGGACTGTACTCAATGTGTCCACAGGTGGATGGTAAGGCCTATAAGGGCATGAAATGTTCTGCCACATGTTGGGCAGACATGTGTAGGCACCATTGTTGCAGCATTTGCATTTGCAGCCCTGGCTTTGCGGTTACGAAGGTTAGGGTTGAGAGAACAAGATTTTGATGTGGAGAGTTTTTGAGGAAGTTAGGGTGGACAGAAGAAACTTTTGATGAAGGTTAGGGTTGAGAGAACAAGATTTTGATGTAGGAAGGATGGAGAAAAGAACCTTTTGATGAAGGTAGGGTGAAGAGCTTTTGAGGAAGGTAGGGTAGACAGAAGAAACTTTTGATGAAGGCAGGGTAGAGACGAGATGTTTTGATGAAGGTAGGGTGGAACAGAAGGTTTTGATGAAGATAGGACGAAGAGAAGAATCTTTTGATAAAAGTAGGATGGACAGAGGAAGATTTTGATGAAAGTAGGGTGGAGAGAAGATATTTTGATGAAGGTAGAGTGGGCAGAAGAAGATTTTGCCCTAAGATGGACAATCTCAATGCCTGATCCTGAATCCTACTTAGAAAAGAAAAAGTTCCCTTTTCCTGCCAATGTGCTGGTTGGAAGGAGCCCAAACCTGGCTCCTTGGGTACCCCATTATCCTCTTTTTTGAAAAAATAGTGAGGGAATCTGACTTGTAGGCAAAACGTTCATCCTGACTAATGCCAGCCTTTTTCAGCAGGTGCCCTCAAATTTTCCATCTGTGTGTAAAAATCCAAGAGTCCTCCTCTTCCGCTTCTATCCAGTCTTTCTTCATGGGCAGACATGTTATCTTGGGGCATTGCGCACTGTTTTTTTTCTTTTCCTAAAAGTCTTTGGTACCTTCACCATTTCCTGTTTTGCCTCCTTTCAAATGCCCCTTCTTCTCTTCAACGGGGGAAAACAACAAGAAAGAAATTTCTCATTGTTCCCTCCTGCCCCTCCTGGTTGCTCTCTTGTCTTTTTTCCATGCTCTTTTTTCCATGCTCTTCCTCTGGTTGTTGAGGTCCTTTCATCCTTCTCTCCAAGATGAATAAGGGAACCTTGGAGATGAGTTGAGGCAGTCCAAAGAGAGGAAAGAAAATGAGAGCTCAGCCATTAGCAATGCAGCCACGTCTCTGGTGACCTCTGAGGCATCGGAGGTCTTTCTCCTTATGAAAATGTTGTCTCGGCTGGTGGAATCCCATCTTTGAGAAGGTCCTCAAGCCAAGCCAGGGAAGGATGTTGAGCTGAAGTCCCAGACCTGGGTGTAATATTGTGAGTGACCCTCATGGGGTCTGTGGTTGATGCCAAGAATGATTGTCAGGGGTCCCATTGAATTGACCTTAGTGTAAGAGCGGGTGGGACCCTCTCTGGCCCAGTTCTCCAGCCAGTGCAGAATTTTACGGAAGTCCTGCCTGCTTCCCTGCTCCTCAAAATGCCGAGCAAGGAGCCGCCGAGAGTCTCCCTGAGAAACTGGCTTGTCTACTGTACGGTTGGGAGATGTTGCTGGGAAGGGGGTGCTCTTTTGGGGGAAACAGAGGCCCTCAAAAGAATAAGAGTGGAGGATTTTCCTCCCCCTCACAAAGTGGAGGGTGCCGGCCTCTTCCCCCTCGAAGGAGAACGCGCCCCCCCCCCCCTGTTTCCAGCCAGACGAGACAAGAGGGTCGCCGGGCTGAAAGGAGGGAAAGTGATCAAAGGTGTGGACAGCTGGAGCTTTCGCGATAAGGCCGGTATTAAGGCTTATCGGGCGCGGGGATGAGGCCTATCCCATTGCAGTCAATAAGGGCTTGAAAACGGATCATGGCTCCCCCGGGAATCCCAGCAGAGAGTAGGGATTGGGGACGGACGGACTGTGATTTAATCACAGCTCTGCAGCCAGAGGGGACTGAAACAGGCTTCCATAGCCCCCCACAAACCATCCGCCCCGTCCGGCCTTCTGCTCTGCAACCCAGCCCCACATGGGTTACAAATAGGGGCAGTCCCAGGGACAAAAGAATAATGTCTTCAGTGGCACAGAGGAAGGGAAGGCTGTAGATAGAGAGGAGGGGGTGTCTGTGCATCCCCCTGGCCCCTTTCTGACAGCAAAGCCAACAATCTAACACTGGGCTCCGTTCGTCTGCAGCCAGTGGGGTCTAGATTTGCCTTAATAATAAATAATAATAATAATAATAATAATAACAGGGTTGGAAGGGACCTTTGGTGGTCTTCTAGTCCAACCCCCTACTTAGGCAGGAAACCCTACACTGCTTCAGACAGATGGTTATACATCTTCTTTAAAACTGTCAGTGTTGGCGTAATCCACAACTTTGGAGGCAAGCTGTTCCACTGATTAATTGTTCTGTCAGGAATTTTCTCCTTAGTTCTTTTCTCCTTGTTTAGTTTCCACCCATTGTTTCTTGTTCTACCCTCTGGTGCTTTGGTGAATAGTCTGACTCCTTCTTCTTTGTGGCAACTCCTGAGATATTGGAAGGCTGCTATCATGTCTCCCCTGGTCCTTCTTTGCATTAAAACAGACATACTCAGTTCCTGCAACCATTCTTCATATGTTTTAGCCTCTGGAGTTTCAACATCCTTTTTACATTGTGGTGACCAAAATTGAATGCAGTATTCCACGTATGGCCTTAGCAAGGCCTTATAAAGTGGTATTAACACTTTGTGTGATCTTCATTCTATCCCTCTGTTGATGCAGCCTAGAAACTGTGTTGGCTTTTTTGGCAACTGCTGCACACAGCTGGCTCATATTTAAATGGTTGTCCACAAGGACTCCAAGATTCCTCTCACAGTTATTACTGATGAGCAATACACCCAGGGGTGGGTTACTGCCCAGGTGGGTGGTGGTGGTGGTGGTGGTGCAGTGGGGTAGCGTAATGGAGCTCCATCCCAGAACACCAATTTGCACTGAAAGATGTTGAAATAAAATGCAGGGTGTCATGCAAAAGCCATGTCCACAGTGTGATAGTAAAAAATCTGGTAGCCCTTCACTCATGTATCACATATACTGTACCTGTGTATTTTGTTTTCTTCCCTAAATATAGAACCTTACTTTTTTCACCCTTGAATTTCATTTTGTTAGATAGCGCCCATTGTTCAAGTTTGTCAAGAGCCTTCTGTATTTTGTGCCCATCTTCTGGAGTGTTGGCTATTCCTGCCTTAAGCGTGGGCACTATTTTTTTCTGTGGGGGATCAAGGCTCCCTCGTTCCCTACAAGCACAGGGCTGTGAACACCCCCCCACACCCACACACACTCTTCTGTTTTTGGCTTGCCACTCAAGCCCCCAGACTCAGGTGGCACCATCCGAATCCTGGGCCAGCCTGGCTCTTCTCCACCCGAATTCAAGCCTCCCTGATCCTCTCCGCTTTGGGTTTATTGCTCTGAGCCCATTTGGTCTCTGCCCCACTTCCGGCCCACCCCACGGAAGGGATGGGAACCCCATGGGGTTGGGGACACCTCCTTACTGCAAAGTGGGAACTATGGGCCGATGAAGACCCTGGAGAAAAAGAGGTCAGGGTTAGGGCTGTGGGCAGATGCTAGGAGATGGCTGGATTCACTCTAGGCAGGTCATCCCTGCATTTACAGACTTCCCTTCTTCCTGGCAAGGGTCCCAGACCCTCCTGCAGGGATGTCTCTTCACCTTCTCCTCTTCCTCCTCCATCTTATCTTCCCTCCTCCGTCTTCTCTTCTCCCGTCTTTCTCCATCTCCTTCTCTGTTCCTTTTCCATCTTCTATCTCAATCTCTATTTTCTCCTCCATCTTCCTCATTCTTTCTTCTCTTTTGCCACCTTCTCTTCATCCTCCTCCATCTTCTCTGTCTTCTCTTCTCCCACTTTTCTCCTTCTCTTTCTCTCTTTCTTCCTTCTCCTTTTCTACCTCAATTTCTATCTTCTCCTCTTCCTCCATCTTCCTCCTTCTCTTTCTTCTCTTTTGCCTCATCCTTTTCCATTATCAAATGACCTAAGTCTACAGTGCCAAAGCCCACTTCAACAATATTGCCAAAAAGGCTTCTAAAGTTGTTAACCTGATCCTACGCAGCTTCTGCTCCGGCAATCTTACACTACTCACCAGAGCCTACAAAACTTTTGTCAGACCCATCCTTGAATACAGCTCATCTATCTGTCTGGAATCCATACCGCATCTCGGACATCAACACTCTTGAAAATGTCCAAAGATACTTCACCAGAACAGCCCTTCACTGGTCCACTCGAAACAGAATGGCCTACGAAAATAGACTAACAATACTGGGTCTAGAAAGCTTAGAACTACAACTCCTAAAACACAATCTAAGTATTGCCCACAAGATCATATGCTGCAACGTCCTGCCTGTCAATGACTACTTCAGCTTCAACTGCAACAACACAAGAGCATGCAATAGATTCAAACTTAATATTAACCGCTCCAAACTTGACTGTAAAAAATATGACTTTAGCAATCGACTTGTCGAAGCCTGGAACACATTACCGGACTCCATAGTGTCTTCCCCTAACCCCCAACATTTTACTCTTAGACTATCCACAATTGACCTCTCCAAGTTCCTAAGAGGTCAGTAAGGGGCGTGCATAAATGCACCAGTGTGGCTTTCGTCCCCTGTCCAATTGTCTCTCCTATATCTCCTATATCTCTTCTTCCTTTCATATATTTTCTCCTCTATTTTCATATCTTTTCTTCTATCCTTTCTTTATATATATTACTACATGTCTATTCTCTTCAATATGTATTGTTTATTGGTCAAATAAATAAAATAAATAAAAATAAATAAATTTTATTTTCCCCTCCTCTCGCACCGTTCGTCATCTCCATCTACTTCTCTCTTCCTTCCTTCCTTCTCCTCTTCTGCCACAATCTCTAACCTCTCCTCTTCCTCCATCTTCCTCCTTCTCTTCCACCTTTCTCCATCTCCTTCTCTGTTGCTTCTCCTCTTCTATTTCAATCTCTATCTTCTCCTCCAACATCCTCCTTCTCTTTCTTCTCGTTTGACATCTTCTCTTCATTCATCCCAGCTTATTTTCCCCTCTTCCATCTTCTCCTCTCCCACCTTTCTCCATCTCCTTCTCCCTTCCTTCTCCTCTTCTACCTCAATCTCTATCTACTCCTCTTCTTTCCACCTTCTCCTTAGAAACATAGATTGACGGCGGAAAAAGACCTCATCGTCCATCTAGTCTGCCCTGTATTTTATCTTAGGATGGATCTATGTTTATCCCAGACGTGTTTCAATTCAGTTCCTGTGGATTGACCAACCACATCTGCTGGAAGTTTGTTCCAAGCATCTACTACTCTTTCAGTCAAATGATATTTTCTCACGTTGCTTCTGATCTTTCCCCCAACTAACCTCAGATTGTGACCCCTTGTTCTTGTGTTCACTTTCCTATCGAAAACACTTCCCTCCTGAACCTTATTTAACCCTTGAACATATTTAAATGTTTCGATCGTATCTCCGCTTTCCCTTCTGTCCTCCAGACGATCAAGATTGAGTTCATGAAGTCTTTCTCGATAAGTTTTATGCTTAAGACCTTCCACCATTCTTGTAGCCCGTCTTTGGACCTGTTCAATTTTATTCTCTCCTTCCTCTCCTTCCTCTTCCTCCCTTCCTCCTTCCCTTTCTTCCCCATCTCCTAATTCTCCATTTTCACCTTCATCTTCATGCCACCTTAGCCCGCCCCCCTTTCCTTGCTCTGTGTCGGACCCTCACTTGCCCTCCCCCACCTCCCTTCCCTGCACCCCATCTGGGCCCCTCTTCTCATTTGTTCTCCCCTCCTTTGATGTCGAGAGGAGAGCCGCCTGCCCATCGCTGCTGCCGCCGCTGCCACAGAGGGATCAGAAGTTTGCTGTGTCTTCCGCGGCCTCCTTCTTTGATCCGTGTCCTGAGGCCCCCTTGACGGCAGGGGGAAAAATAAAAAAAAAATATTAAAAAAACCCGACACAAAACGAGTCACTCAGAGTGATTCCTGACAAGTGTCTCCTTGAGATAAGGAAGCCGTGGGTGTCTTGGGTCTCCCCACCCCCCCTTTCATTTTTAATACCTCTCTTCCTTCTCCCTAAGAAGCGGCTGCATTAAACTGCTGAGGAGAGCAACCCAGCCTCTCTCTTTTTTCCCCCTTTCCCTCTCTTGCCTTCTCTTTCTATCTGTTTCTCCTCTCTCTCTTCTTCTCTTTTTCCCTTTCTTTCTCTCTCTCTTTCCCCCTCTGTCTCCCCTCTCTCATTCTCTCTCCCTCTTTTTTTTCTTTCTCCCTTTCACTCTCTCTCTTTTTCTCCCTTTCTCCTCTCTCTCTTTTCCTTTTCTCTCTTTCTCTTTTTCTCTTTCTCAGTCTTTTTCTCTTTTTTTCTTTCTCTCTCTCCTCTCTCTGTCTCTTTTTTCTCTTTTTTCTTCTCTCTTTCTCTCTTTTCCCTCTCTCTTTTCTCTCTCTCTCTCCCCTCTCTCTTCTCCTTTTTCCTTTCTTTCTTTCGGTCTCTTTTTTCTCCCCCTCTCTGTCCCCTCTCATTCTCTCTCTTTCTCTCTCTTTCTCTCTCTCTTTTTTCTCTTTCTCTCTTTCTGTTTCTCTCTCTCTTTCTCCCTCTCTCCTCTCTCTTTTTACTTCTCTTTCTCTTTTCCTTCTCTCTCTTTCTCTCTTTTTTCTCTTTCTTTCTTTTTCTCTCTCTATTTTCTCTTTCTCTCTCTCTCTTTTTCTCTTTCTTTTCCACCCTCTCTCTTCCTCCTTTTTCTTTCTCTCATTCTCTCTCTTTCTGCCTCTGTTTTTCCTCTCTCTCTTTTCCCCTCCCTCTCATCTGTCTCTTTCTTTCTCTCTCTCTCTCTCTCTCTCTTTCTCTTTCTTTCTCTCTCTCTTCCTATCTCTTTTTTCCTCTTTCTCTTTCTCTATCTCTTTCCCCCTCTCCTCTCTCTCTCTCTCTTTCTCCCCACAATCCCCCACCTCCGTGTGTCTGTGCGCGCAAAGAATTGGACGGCTGCTGAGTTTGCCTGGAGTCTCCCCGCTCACCTGCCTCCTGTTTCTCCCCCGTTTCGACTTGTCTTCCCTTTTTCTTTTAATATTCCCCACCGCCTCATTTCCTTTCTCCGCCTAATGCGGTGTGTCGGATGTTGCCACTTAAACCCAGCAATGGTTTAATTATGCGCCAGGAAGAAAAAGGCTGGTGAATGTGCAGGTGGCCAGGCGGGCGCTGAGTTATTATCTTTCACCTTGTCCACAGGGAAACACCTGCATTCTGGGTTTAGTCATGGGGGGAAAAGCAGAAAAAGACCTGGGAGGGGTTTTCCGTGGAAAGACCCGGTGCTAATAGCCCTCTCCCATGGGCGGGCGGGCAAACTCCTACGTGGAGGAGGCTCCGACAAGACAGGCACGAACCAACCAGGTTTTGCATGCAGGGAGCCGGAGGACTTTTAACCAGGGCTAGTTGGATGGAAGGAGGGAAAACAGTCATGTGAAGCGAGCCTGTTTGGTTCGTGGATGGGGCAGGGGTTTGCGTCAGTAGCAGCAGCAACAGCACTTAGACTTATACACTGCTTCACAGGACTTCACCATCCCTCTCTAAGCGGTTTATGGAGTCGGCCTGTTGCTGCCCCCCAACAACGGAAGGCCGAATCAACCTTGTCCTGGTCAGGATTGAATTGTTGACAGTGGGCAGAATTCACCTGCAGTACCCCATTCTAACCATGGCGCCACCACAACTCTCCATCCATGCTATGTTGTCCAGTAGAGGGACATCGCATTGCAAATGAGGTGGGGTCCGAATGTTTAGTTGCATGGGGGTCAGAGGGAGAGATCTTTATGACTGACGTAGATCGTATGCCCAGTGGAGGCACTAAAATGGGCAGCTGGAGACTTCCCCACCATTGTAGAATAGGATAGAGTAGAGTAGAGTAGAAGTAGGAGCAGAGTTAGGAGTACAATAGAGTAGAAGTAGAGTAGAGTAGAGCTAGAAGTATAGTAGAGTAGAAGTAGAGTGGAGTAGAATAGAAAATAGAATAGAAATAGAGTAGAGTAGAAGTAGGAATAGGGTAGGGTAGGGTAGGGTAGAATAGCAGAATTGGAAGGGACCTTAGAGGTCTTCTAGTCCAACCCCCTGCTGAGGCAAGAAACCATATACTATTTCAGATTGCTCCCTGTTCGTTCCTATCGTTCCTATTCGCAGCAGTTAAACCAGCATCGCATACCGTAATGCGGTATGTGAGGACACTTCCTATCATGGACCGATAGAAAGAGGTCACCAGCCATCGTTCCACCTGATTTTTTCCCTGCAGGACTATAAGGAAATTATTAGACTTCCATCTGTCAAAAAATGCTGTAGGGTCTCCTGCTTTGGGCGGGGGGGTGAGGTGTTGGACTACTAGATGACCTACAAGGTTCCTTCTAACTCTGTTAATCTGTAATCTGTAAACCCTCACAACTTCTGGGGGCAAGTCGTTCCACTGGTCAGTTGTCCTCCCATTGCTTTTTGTCCTACCCTCAGGTGCTTTGAACAATAGCCTGACTCCCTCTTTTGGGGGGAAACCCCTGAGATATTGGAACACTGCTGTCATGTCTCCCCTGGTCCTTCTTTTCATTAAACTAGCCATGCCCAGTTCCTGCAATCGTTCTTCATATGTTTTAGCCTCCAGTCCCCTAATCATATTGGATACTCTTCTCTGCACTCTTTCTAGAGTCTCCACATCTTTTGGAAACGAATGTTGTGGGTTTTGTGACTTTGGGAAAAAGACACCCCAGTGGCGATGCCTACTACCCTTCAGGAGCCCTGTGAAAGGGGGTGCCTGCTTCATGCTAAGGAGGAGGGGGGAAATGATGTAGTCCTCCCATCCTCAATGTATGACATCAGATCTTCAGTGGAACAGTTAAATTGCACCAACGTCTCCATCACGCAAAGCCAGTCATAGTTTAGATGGACTCTGGCTGGAGCAATGGATCTCCATGAGCTTGCTTGGATTCAGCTTGGCATGCCAGCCAACAGTGGGTGGAAATCATGGTTTGTGGTGCAAGAAACCCCCATTCTGAAATTCTGTGCAAAAGAAATCAGGGGTTCTTCACGGAGAGCCAGACCATATTGTCTTGTTTCATCAACCTTGGTTGGCCAACATCTGGCGCAAAAATGTAACTCTTAACTCCTGGCACTTAAAATAAAAATTACTCTGGGGGAGAAGGTTTGAAGACAAAGTTTTGCTGGCTAAGGAACCACCCAAGCAGTAGCAGGTTGCTACCGGTATGGTAGGGGGATGGCGCATCAGTAGCAGCCGCCAGATTGTGCAAATTTGTGTGTGGCCGTGACGGCACCAGTCCTATGGGCACCGCCATCTTTTTTCTTCAATTTTTTGTATTTTTGCTTCATGTGCAGAAGCAGAAGCAAAATCTTGCGAGGGGACATGCACACGCGTGGGATTTCAGTGTTTCAGTGTAACTTGACTCTGCTCCCATCAATGCCAAACAAAGATGGTCGATGATAAAGAGAGCAGACTAAGGTCTTGACCCAAGAACATCCAACAGAACTTGGGCTCTGAAGCCAAGAATGTACCAGGAATGAAATTCTGGGCAGGATTTTATTATCCAGAACCCAGGAAGCATTCCATGTCTCCTCCTCCTTCTGGTTTAGTTTCTTTGCCAAAGGGGCCAAAGCATCCGCTTTAGATTCCCAGATCCCTGGGGAAATAAAAGAACTCGTGGCTGTTTCGTAGATGGGTACGGGAATTATGTGGCTGACTCCAAGTTGAATTCCACCAGCTTTTTTTTTTAATAGTGGGGGGAGACAGGGAGGAGAGACTGGGAAAGGTGACACAGAGGAAAGGGGGAAGGACACCGTCCCATTCTTAGTGCCCCTCCCTTCCCAGAACCGCACTGCATTTCACTGATAAACAGGAAATATTGGCAATCAGGATTTCCACATTTATCTGAGTGCAGCAGAAAATAAAATTTTCAGTCTAAATCCAAGGAGACAAGACCCTAAGCTTCCTTGAGCCGATACAGGCAGCCCCAGCCCTAGAGAGAGACTCAGGGGGGTGGCAAATAGACATTTCCTCATTTTAGAGAGGGGGGTGAGTGGAGAAGTAAAAGGAGGGGAGGGAGGGGAGAGACTTCAGTGGGAGAAGAGAGAGACAGAGGCACGGCGGTTTGATGCTTCGCTCTCCTCTTGCCATTCGGGGGTCTAGTTTAGTTGCTGGAAAGGAGCAGATGGTTGCTGTGTAAGGTGGAACTCCCAGCCACAAGAAGGCAGCTAGGATGTCTCTCTCTCTCTCCCCCCCCCCCTCTCCCAACCATCCTCTCTCAGGTTTTCTAGGGTTCTTTGCTAAAAAAAAATTAAAAATAAAGTAAGGTTCACGACAGTCCTGGGTTTGCCTACCAGACACCGCCAAAGCCATGTGTTTCCTTGCAGAGAACAACTTTGTCTGGCACTGATGAGCTTACCCAGATGGGTAATGAAAGGTTTGAAAGAAAACCACCAGGCTCAGAAGGTTTCAAGGACCCCATAGTCTTCCTCTTCCTCTTCCTCCTTTTCCTTTTCCTTTTCCTCTTCCTCCTCCTTCTCTCAGCAAATCCCACTCGCTTCCAGCATTTATGAGGTAACCTAGTTCCTCCTCCTTCTTCTTCCTCCTCCTCCTTTTCCTCCTTCTTCTTCTTCTCCTCCTCCTCCTTTTTCTCCTCCTCCTCCTCCTTCTTCTTCTCTGCACTCTTTGCAAATGAATGTTGTGGGTTTTGTGACTTTGGAAAAAAGACACGCCAGTGGCAATGCCTGCCACCCTAAGCAATGCAGGTTGGCAGGACCGCAGGGGAGGGCCTTCTCTGTGGCTGCCCCAGCTCTATGGAACCAACTCCGCCCCCCCCCCAATGTCCATACTGCTCCCACCCTACTGGCCTTCTGAAAGGCTGCAAAGACCTGGCTTTGCCAGCAGGCTTGGGGGCCATGAATATTATCATCTGTCACGGCCAAACAGTATTGATGGGATAGGTATGTATCTTTTGGTTGATTTGATTATTGTGGATTTATAATGGGATTTTATTGCCTTTATTATTTTAATGTGTTTCATATTAATATTGACTTCTACTATTGTATTATATTGTATAGAAGTCAGATGAATGAGTGAATGAATGAGTGAGTGAATGAATGAGTGAATGAATGAATGAGTGAGTGAGTGAATGAATGAGTGAATGAGTGAATGAATGAGTGAATGAATGAATGAATGAATGAATGAATGGTGAGGGATTTTAAATAAAAAGGAAGCCAGATATCAGTAGCTCAGTGTTTGCCACCCATACCCCAGGGCACCTGGGGGTACCCACTTCCCAAACCCACCCTTCCGATCTTCAGTATCCCCACCAGGCCTATGCACAGCCCATGAAATCATCTGCCACAACGTCCTTCCAGTCGACGACTACTTCAGCTTCAATCACAACAACACATGAGCACACAACAGATACAAACTTAAATAAAACGCTCTAAACTCAACTGCAGGAAATACGACCTTAGTAACTGCAGGAAATACGACCAAGTAGTTGATCATGGAGCTCTTTACCTGACTCTGTAGTATCATCACCTAACCCCCAAAACTTTACCCTTAGACTGTCCACTGTTGATCTCTCCCAATTCCTAAGAGGTCAGTAAGGGCCAAGGGGTGTGCATAAATGCCCCAGCATGCTTTCCATCCCCTGCCTAATGTTTCTCTTTTATGTATCCAGTGAAGGGCTACCAAAATTTTTACTACCACATTGTGGGTGGGGCTTATGCATTTTCTTTCAATATCTTTCAGTGCAAATTGGGAGCTCTGGGGGGGAGCTCCATTTTTGCTACCCCACTGCAGCGGCAGTTCCCACCCCACCCCCCATCTGGGCAACAGCCCACCCTTGCATTGTATATAAATATTGTTATATCTTTGTACACTACCAATACGTACTTAACAAAATAAATAATAAAATAAAGTGAAATAAAATAAACCCTAGCCAATTTTTACCCTAAACGATCTCCCTACTATGCCTCTAATAGCGGGGGAATTGATCGGAGAGAATCTGAAACCTACCTCCGTCATATCATTTGTAAATTCATATTTTCCCCCACCACCACCACCACCTCAATTTTGCAGATAACATCTCCCCACAGCGCTTAAGGCATGTACGTACACACTCATCCCAAAAACGGGGCATTGTTATCGGGCCAGGATATCTCCTTGAGAAAACTTAATTTGATAAGGACTGGGTGTTATTTTCTCTCTGCTTTTCTCTCCCCCCACCTTTTTAAAAAAAAAAAAACCAGGGGTTTGTCTTGTTTGCAAATTCTTCCACCCTCATTCATTTCCTCCCCCTCCTCCTCCTCTGCTTAGTTGCTGCTTTAAATATAAAACAGAAGCCGTGGGCAATTCTTTCTTGCTTCTGCTTCTTCTTTTTTTCTTCTTCTTCTTGTTTTGGTATGTATATGCTTTTCATTGTCCCTGTGTTATGCCAGTGGCTTTAACCACCGATAAGTGGATTAGTTGAGCTAAACAAAAAAGGTGTTTCACAGCTAAAAAGCTCCCAAGAACATATTTTTTGGGGAGGTGTGTGTGTGTGTTTTGTTTTCCGCAGAAGAAAGAAAGCGGAGGTTTTCTTCTTTAGTTTCTTATTCCCTTCCCTGGCAGACTGGATCAGTTTGTGGCATATGCCAAGGGCAGGGCCCTCTCCTCCCCACCAACCTTTCAGTCTCTCTCGCTTGTACTGACAGCTGCCCTGGAGCTGTTGGAGGATTTATTTGCTTCTACCCTCCCCCCCATTACTTCCTCTCTCTTTTTTTGGTCATATTTCAAGAGCACATTGATGAGCTTTTGAAAAGGATGTTTAAGGATGAAAAGATTAACAGAGTTGGAAGGGACCTTGGAGGTCATCTAGTCCAACCTCCGCCCCCCTCCCCAACCTTACACTGTTTCTGACAAACAGCAGTCCAGTCCATTGAAAGCCTCCAGGGATGAAGCTCCCACAACTTCCAAAGGCAACTTCTGTTCCATGGCTTGATTGTTTTCATTGTCAGAAAATTCCTCTTTATTTTCAGATTGAATCTCTCCTTGGTCAGTTTTCATTCAGTATTCCTTCTCTGGACTTCAGGTGCTTTGGAGAATACTGCATCCAGTTTTGGTCAGCATACTATAAAAATGTGTTGAGACTCTGGAAAAAGTGCAGAGAAGAGCAACAAACAAGATTAGGGGACTGGAGGCTAAAACCTATGAAGAACAGTGGCAGCAACTGGGCCTGGCTAGTCTAGTGAAGAGAAGGACCAAGGGAGACATGAGAGCAGTCTTCCAATATTTGCCACAGAGAGGAGGGGGCCAAGCTATTCTATGTGTGTCTTACGAAGGCTTTATAGAGTGGTGTTAGTACCTCCCTTGATTTTGATTATACTGTATTCCTCTGTTAATGCAAGTTAGGATTGCATTGGCTTTTTTGGCTGCTGCCAGACACTGCTGGCTCATATTTAACGGGTTGTCTGCTAAGACTCCAGGATCCTTCTCACAGTTACTGCTCTTAAGCCTGCTTTCTCCCCGTCTGCATGTGTACTTTTGGTTTTTCTTGCCTAAAAGTTTACTTTTCTCTACATTGAATTTCATTTTGTTCTTGTGGCCCACAGCAAATCCATGAGGTCCTCCTGCTTTAACAGAATTTGCCAAGCCTAGGAAGAAACTGAGGCACCATTGGGTGTACGTCTGTTAGTCCATCCTGCAGATTATTTCAAGGGTTTAGGGATCTTCTGGGATCAGGGAAAAAGAGGGAGGCCTTCCCACCATAGAGACACCTTCTTTCTTTTTCTTTTTTTCTTTCTTTCCTTCTTTCCTTCTTTATTTCTTTCTTCCTCCCTTTCTTTCTCTTTTCTTCCTTCTTTCTTTCTCCTCCCTCCCTTCCTCCTTCATTCCTTTCTTTCTTTCTTTCTTTCTTTCTTTCTCAGTAGAAGCCACCTACTTTGGGGGGGGACAGATGTCTTAACCTCTCCCTAAAACGATTCCTCCTGCCAGGGTCCAGCTTCTGGTAGGAGAAGAATTCAGTCCTCCATCTCTCTTTCCAGCCTCTGGGATGGCACCAATTTATAGTCTTAAGTTCTTGCAGGGAGTCGCGCCATCCATTGCAGTTCCACCCTAGGGCCAGCAGAGGCCTCTAGACTAAAAGTTGAAAAGACTCTCCCATGATCTTGAGGAGCCGTTGTGTAGTGGGTTTGCCTTGGGCCAGGGTAGGCAAAGTTGGCTCTTCTATGACTTGTGGACTTCAGCTCCCAGAATTCCTGAGTCCATCATGCCAACCCAGGAATTCTGGGAGTTGAAGTCCTCATGTTACAGAAGAGCCAACTTTGCTTACTCTTGCCTTGGGTGAAAGGGCCTACCGTTGCAGGATGGATTGAAACTAGAGGGTGGGGGGATGTGTGGGGAGGGGCAGGATAGGACATGCAAAAACTCCTGACCATGAAAAGGTCCCCAGCTGGCAGTTAGAAGCATCTGCACTCATCTTGATGGCTCCAGCTGAGCGATATTTCACTAGTTATCTACATGTAATTATTGCTATGTGGTGCAGATATTAACACTGTCAAGAGTAATTTACCCTGACATTTTTCACTTGCTCTGCAGGCTGAAGTCTGCCCTCCCTTCTCTGTTTTGCTTCCTTCGCTTGCTCGGTCTTGCACACATGGCTAAGCTTGAGTGTGTAATTCTCCGCAGGGCCCAGGACCTCTCCCCCCACACACATCCTGGTGGACCCTCCCTAACTTCTTTTAGATTTATCCCCACCCTGGAGAAGAGAAAAACAGCTCCTCCATCTCTCCAGAGCATCCTGTTGTCTGACTTAGATGCCTTCTATTGCGTCCTCCCACTTTATACCCCCGGAGGCTCAAACCGAATTTGGCAGCTGCCTATTCGGTGATCTGGGATACTTCCCTCCAGTTGGGAAGGGTGCCCGTCCGAGAGTTGGTCTAGGGCCCTCTTAAAGAGAGACCTTCTTCCGAGACCTCCCCTTCCCTTCCCTTCCCTCCGTAGCCCTTTCCCGCGAAGCTTGCCCGGCTGGTGACAGATCAAATTAAGCCTCCCGACCCGTAGTTGGATCTTGATTTAATGAGACAGTTATTGTATGTTCCTTAATAAATATAAATTGCCCGTTTGGGGTGCATTTTGAGGCAATGCGAGGGTGAAACAAAGCATGACAGCCGCCTCCATTCGTCACCAAGAGGTTGGCGATGGGTGGGTGGCAGTGTGTGTGTGTATGTGGAAATCCATTGTCGCTTTGCAAGGCACAGAATTTGCCAGGTACAAACACCCAAACCCGGATGGGGCTGGTTTCAAGGTTTTAGACCCAGGCTCTTGGGAGAGGCCAACTTTAGGATAGGGCGGGGGTGTCTAGATCAAAAGCAGCCCTTCCCCTCCCGACTCTCACCCCCCCCCCCCAGAAAATCCTTCTGTGATCCACAGAGAGAATAGCTGCCGGCAAGACATTTTGAAGTGGGGTCTCTTGGCAAATCTCCGTTGCTTGAAGGGCTAGCGCGAGGGAGGCCCTTAATTGTGCGTAAGTGAAATAGAAAACGGAGGATGGGGCAAAGTAAATGTGGCAGTACCTTTCCTTCCCTGGCTGAGTGCCCCCTCCCCATTTGCTGTGTCCTTCCTCTTTGCCCCACAACCCATGGACTTCCCTTAAACCCCTGCCTGTCCACACCCGTCTGTTTCCAGCACAATTCTGACAGCAGCCTCAGTAGCTCTTATTAACCCCTTTTCAGGGAAGATTTTAATAATGCCCTTGGCGTGCTTCTCCAAAGTACGGACAGCCATGGGCTCTTTAATCATTTCTGTTGGCACTGACCTTCCTTGGCTGTGGTCGCTCTTAGGTGCTCTAAGAATGGCCTTCCTTCCTTCCTTCCTTCCTTCCTTCCTTCCTTCCTTCCAAGCCTGAGGGTGGTGAGTAGGGTGGGGTGGGGTGATGGTAGCTTTGATAATGTCATGCTAGGGGGAAGGCATGGGAGAAGACATCCATCCCCTGGAACATGGAGCAGGGAATCCAGAAATGTTGTTTTCCTTGAAAGACCAGATCTGCTGGAAATCCCACCTCCATTCTGGGGAACAAACTAGGATGGATTGCCTGGAGATTTACCATCAACCTGCCCCAATTTCAGAGTTGGTTGGAGCCAGGCAGGATTGAATTGCAGGTTTTTCTGAGCTCCGTCTTCCCCAATAGGCTTCTTGATGCCAATTGTGATTCAACCTTTAGGGGTAAAGTGTTCTTTACCAAAAGTTCCCAAACTTGGCAACTTCAAGACTTGTGGATTTCAAAGTTGAAGTCCACCAGTCTTAAAGTTGCCAGTTTTGAACTATGCTGGCTGGAGAATCCTGGGAGTTGAAGTCCATCAGTCTTTAAAGTTGCCAAATTTGAAGACCTCTGTGCTACACCAACCACCAAAGCCTACCCTAGGAGGTCTCCAAACTTGGCAACTTTTAAGACTGTTGGACTTCAACTCCCAGAATTCCTCAGCCAGCCTCCTATGGAATTGTGGGAGTTGAAGTCCACCAGTCTTAAAACTGCCACGTTTGGAGAGCTCCCTGGCCTACAAAGAGCCTTTGGAGGAGTTGGTGGAGTTATAAACTCTAAAGTGATAGCTTTGATCGACCTTTCTGTACCCAGCCATCTTTTTGCTCCTTTGAAGTGGAGGTGGCACAATGTGTGTTGATAGTTCTTGAAGATGGCTAGGACTTCAACCATAGCGTGTCAAGAAGTCAGAGTGGAGATGATTAAAATGGGTGCAAACCTGACGCCCGTAGCAACAGGTGTGGCTTTCGATGCTGATCTGTCACTTAATCCCTGTCAATTAACAGGCAATACTACCGTCTCACCCAGCCCAGCGCCCGAGATATAAGATGGAGCCCCTTTCCAAATCCCTCCCTCCCTCCTCCTCCTCCTCCTCCTCTCCCTTTTGGTAACCTGGTGCTCCCAATTAGGGATTTGACACCCGGACCCGTTGATAAATTGTTTCTGTCATCTGCTTTCTGTCTTTCATTACATGCAAAAGACAGGACGGAAGGAGGAAGGACTGGGGTGCAAGGCGGAGATGATGGAAGGGTGGGAGAGAGAGAAGAGATTTGATCTCCCATGCTTAGTGCAGCTAGATACATTAATTACAAAATAGCCCTTTTGCAGCATGAAAAAGCATTAATTAAATTTATGCAATCATTATCTTTAAATAGTTCTGTCTCCCAGTGATCAACCCTCTCCTCCTCTTCCCATTTTCCTCCACCAAGCCTTTCTAAAGATGCCCAAATTTATCCTGCAACCGAGTTCAGAATCAGGTGCATTCAGACTCGGGGGGTGCAGCCTGGTGAAAAATAACACACACACACCAAAAGAGGTTTCTCGTTTTCAGGAACCCTTGGGAGCCATCATTCACAATCTCAGCCACTGCTGGTTTTCTCCAGCCTGCTTTTAAAGAAAGTAAACCAAGTTAGTTATTTTTGGTTTTAAATAGGCAGCCAAAAAAAAAAAAGGAGTAGTTTCCTGGGCTTGCCAAATTTAGCAGGATTTGGTCAACAGAGAAACCTTTTAGGTTGATCTTTCCACACTCAAATCATTTCTTCAGCAGCAGTGGAAAAATGGCTTTTCGGTATATAAATAGTTGGGCTACCTCTGGCTCTCAATTCTGATGATCGTATTGTTTTCTTAGCAGCAAAATAGAATTTTTGCAAATCCTGCAGCTTCCTTTTATGTCTGTTTCCTGAGTGTTAGCCAGCCAACTTGCTGCAATCCCGCAATTATTATTATTTTTTTGTTTAAATTTTCTGAGAGTTTGAAAGGCCTTTGGGGAAAATTCAAGGATGTGAAAATAATACTTTTCTCAAGTTTAATTCACCTTGCCGTGATTGTTCCTTTGTCTCTGTGGCTTCTGCGGTGCCGATCTGAAGAATTTAGGGGAAGAAAGAGAGAGAGAGATGTGGGAGGACTTATGTTCTTAAAACACGGCATCTTTCTGGAAAAAATACAATTCTGAATTCTGGGAATCATCCAGAAAAGCAGGGATCTAGGAAATGGTGTAATAAATGGTGAATTAAAATTACCAGAATCCTCATTCTTCATTTATGGAGATATTCAATCCTCCAGGTCATGGTTGCTTTTTTTTTCCAAGAAGCAACTGGACTTTCCGTTTTTCCTTTGAAGACGTTTTGCTTCTCGTCCAAGAAACTTCCTCAGCTCCGAGTGGAAGGTGGAATCCTTCCATTCCCCACCCATCCAGTCAGAGTCGAAGAAGCTTCTTGGAATGAGAAGTGAAATGTCTTCAAAGAAAAATTAAAAAGTCCAGTTGCCTCCAGAAGCACCTTTGAGATGCCTTCTTAGTTGAGTTGGCTGGGACTGCTGGGAAGTGTAGTCTGAGACCACTTCAGGAACTGCAACCCCACCACCATCTGGGGAGAAAATCAAGTTATGGGCATGGGAACGGGTGAATTGCTTGCAAAAGCTTTCCGTAGTTAATATATTTAGAATTAGGTTCAGAAATGAGTCCAGAGGCCTCTTATAAAAGCCAAGGCACCTTGATGCAGAAATGGAAGGGAATCAACCAAACATTAATACCCAGCACAACTCAGCTCTTGGGTGGTGATGCCTCGGCTGCTCTCCGTGGTGCTGATTGGAGCCTCTTCTTTCAGTCCCATCTCTTTTTGCAACCCAGCTGGTTACAAACATTTACAAGCAGTTGTTAGGCGTTGGCAGTCATCCCCAGGAGTCCTGATTTCCAGATGCCAGCATTTCTGGCATTCCTTCCAACTCTTTCCCATCAAGAATTGGTATTCCAGATTCCCAGGAATTGGAGATAGGACAAAAATGACGCCATTCTGGCAAGGAACTTGTAACCGGTCATGAAATCGAAAGGGACTGCTAAGAGTTTGGCTGGGCCAGGAATCAAAACCTGCCTAGAGTAGCTGTTATTAGTGCTGTCCCAACAAAAGAGGTTAGAATAGAAATAGAAATGAGGGAATAGAATAGAATATAAATAAAAAACAGGAATAGAACAGAATAGAATATAAATAAGAAATAGGAATAGAATAGAATAGGAATAGGAAATAAGAAATAGGAATAGAATAGAATAGGAATAGGAATAAAAAATAGGAATAGAATAGAATAGGAAATAGAATAGAATAGGAATAAGAAATAGGAATAGAATAGAATAGGAAATAGAATAGAAAAGAAATAAGAAATAGGAATAGAATAGAATAGGAATAGGAAATAGGAATAGAATAGGAAATAGAATAGAATGAAAATAAGAAATAGGAATAGAATAGAATAGGAAAGAATAGAATAGGAATAAGAAATAGGAATAGAATTGAATAGGAATAGGAAATAGGAATAGAATAGGAAATAGAATAGAATAGGAATAAGAAATAAGAATAGAACAGAATAGAATAGGAATAGGAAATAGGAAATAGGAATAGAATAGAATGAAAATAAGAAATAGGAATAGAATAGAATAGGAAATAGAATAGAATAGGAATAAGAAATAGGAATAGAATAGAATAGGAAATAGAATAGAATAGGAATAAGAAATAGGAATAGAATAGAATAGGAATAGGAAATAGGAATAGAATAGAATGAAAATAAGAAATAGGAATAGAATAGAAGAATGGAACAGAATAGAAGAAATAGGAATAGAATAGAGAATGGAAAAGAACAGAACCTTGGAGGTCATTTAGTCCAACCCCCCACTCAAGCAGGAGACCTTATACCATTCCAGACAAAAGCCTCCAATGATGAAACTCCCACAATGTTTGAAGGCAAAGCTGCCCCACTGATTAATCGTCCTCACCGTTAGGAAGTTTCTCCTTAAGTCCAGGACAAAAAGCCAAAACCCAAAAAGCCCATTTTGTTTTGCATTGGGCCTGAGAAGCCAGCTTTTGAATTACAGCCTGGCTGGATATGAACATTGGGGTTTTTTAAAACTTCCAGCTTCTGCATGGAGAACCTGGAGAGCCTTAGAACCGCAGGCTGCCTTGGTCCATTGTGGCTGTACAGGAGGCAAGGACAACGGAGGAGCTGCCATGGGAGAGGAGAAGAGAAGGAAGCAAAGAGCAGAAAGAGGGAGGGAGGGAGAACCAGCCGTGTGGAATTACTTGTGGATTTTCTCCCTCCTTTCATTTGCTTGCCAGCCAGCCTTATTAAAAATGGCTGGATTTGGCATCCGAGCGGCTGGCAACATCTTTGGTGAACTTTATTGCGTTTTTTTTTAATTCTATTTTTTCCCCTTCATCTCCTCAAGACCTCTCCTTTTTGATATCCTCCTCTAGCCTGATGAAGCCCCCGAGGCACCAGCTCGACTTAATGGGTGTCTCTTCCTGCTCCGTTGTTAAGCTGGACTTTAACTGATTGCAAAAGCTTTGCTCCATCCGAGGTGGGGATGAAGGTGGGTTGCGGGGGGGTGGGGGGGTGAGAGACTATCAGTGCACTAAACAACCTAGCCCCAGGCTGGGATATTGCCGCCATTCTGAGTCCTGTCTTTGTACTGTCAGGCCCGTTTTCACTGTCATAGTGGCTTCTTATGCGGGGAAATGGGGGCGAAGGAAAGCAGATGGGGTGGGGGGGGGCTCCAGGGTGGGTAAACCTCAAAGGATCTCGTGAAATCTTGTTTGGAAGCAATGAAGCAGCAACCGGCACTCCATTACCGGAGTCTGCAGGGGGCTGTGATAGGGAAAGGGATCCGCTTAGTGGAAAGCTCAGGATGGGGGGGGGGCAGAGGAAGAGGAGGGAGACGGAGGGCAGGGTGACCTTCAGCCGCATCGGTTGTCCCTCGTTGGGCCTCCGGCAAGGAGAAAGGGGGTCGTCCCAGCAAAGAGGAAGAGGGTGCAAGGTTTGTGGGCTTCTAATCTTCCCTGCTCCTCCCAGGAATATGGATTTTCTCCCGATTTGAACTCCAGTTGGGTTTTCTCCACTCCCCCCCCCAAAATATACTCCCCCCCCAAAAAAAAATTGCATTGTTTATAAGACCCTGGGAAAAATCTGCACTGGGTGGAGTTTCGCAGGCATTTATTCCTCCAAAGGCATATGCCTTTCTTTTGCAAATCCACAACAGATCTCATTTGTAACATATCTCATTCTTCCTTTCCTTCTCCTGTTGGAGATCAGTAAACAGGGGCCTCCATGGATGGAGGTTAGGAATACTGTACGTAGGAATCACGAAGCCGGACATACTATTTATATCCTTGGTATAGATCTGTCTTCCAGTGAAATTTTATCCACTGGGCTATCTTGATTTGGGGAATAAGAATCAGGCCTTTATCCAAGCCGATGGACAACAGACATGGTTGGTCAAACCACAGGAATTGAATTTTAGCAGGCGTGGTTGGTCAATCTACAGTAACTGCATTTAAACATGCTTGGGATAAACATAGATCCATCCTAAGATAAAATACAGGAAATAGTATAAGGGCAGACTAGATGGACCATGAGGTCTTTTTCTGCCATCAGTCTTCTATGTTTCTATGTAACATGGTCATGAGCCACCAGACGCTCCATGGGGCACCTAGAATCTGACCATCCTTGCAGGTAACATCTCTCTCACCTATTCCTCGAGGAAGGAGAAATTTGGGGAGATTTTTCTATCCTATACTTAGATACGCTTTCAAGAAACGGTGGCCTTCGACAACCTGATGTCTTGTGAACATATTTTAAAGTTGTGCAGGTTGGCCTTCTTGGAACACACACACACACAAATATGGTCTAAGGCAGGGGTAGGCAAAGTTGGCTCTTCTATGACTTGTGGACTTCAACTCCCAGAATTCACGAGGCAATCATGCTAGCTCAGGAATTCTGGGAGTTGAAGTCCACATGTCACAGAAGAGCCGACTTTGTCTATCCTGGTCTAAAGGGAGAAGAGAAAGGATCTTCGGCTATATTAGCTTCTGACGAGGTGATAATTCTCACACAAGACAAGGCACCCGCCAGCCACAGCACGGCAGAGGGGATAAATCTAACCTCCGCGTACCATCCAAATCGCCACTCTTATTGATCCCCATTGATTAAGCAGAGGGTGTTAGCATGAAGGAAGGGGGGAGGGGGGCACTTACTTAGCTCTGGAGAGAGGGATAAAGCCAAGAGATGGGGATATTAAATTGGGCCTAGAGTAGCCGTCCCTGGAATCCGCAGCAGGGATTAGAGGACGGAGACGGAAGCGCAAGAGAAAATCTCCCTCTAATGACGGCGAGATCTCCGCTTTGTCAAGAGATTCTGCCAAAGTTAGCAAAGGCCTTGGACGGATTGACCCTTTAGAGCCGAAATCTGGCTCGGCTTTGCTGACAGGATGTACGGTAGGGAAATATTCCTCCACCACCTTCCTCTTTTCCCATCGCATTGGGGTGGATCATCTGCCTGGTTTTCTTGATAAGAAATAGGAGGGAGCTGGCGGGGGCCAAGAATCCCCATCTACCTTTCTAGAGTGCGGGATGTGGCTTCCCACAATCCCCTTTTACTAGCTAAGGATTCTGGGAAGTGAGTTCTGACCCATTGGTGGGATTCAGATTTTTTTTTTACTAACGATTCTGTGGGCGTGGCTTAGTGGGCATGTCAGGGGAAGGATACTGCAAAATCCCCATTCCCTCCCCATCAACTGGGACTCGGGAGGTAGAGAATAGATGCGGGCAAGGCCAGTCAGAGGTGGTATTTACCGTTTCTCCAAACTACTCGAAATTTCCGCTACTGGTTCTCCAGAACTGGTCAGAACCTGCTGAAACCCACCTCTGGACTCTGACCTCCTGGGCTTTTATAATATCTCTGCTACTGAACATCTCTTCTTAATAGATAGTGACCGTTGTACGGCTCATCTGCCTTCAAAACACCCATTTGAAGCTGTTTCCTGATCCACCGCCTGGTGGAATGTTCCAAATGTCCCGTGTAAGTAAGAAACAAAAGATCAAGAAAGTTTTATAAAGTTTTATTCTTCTTAGCCACACAAAGTCCATTGGAGTTGGGTGGCATATAAATCTTTCTAAATAAATAAAATAATATGTGTGTGTATGTGTGTGTGGTGTGAGGGGGGAAATGTGCAAGCTTTATAGATAACACATGGAGAACGGTTGCAGGATTTGGGTCTGGCTAGTCTAGGGAAAAGAAGGACTAGGATGGACATGATAGCAGCATTCTAGTACTTGAGGGGCTGCCACAAAAAAAGGAGGGGGTCAATTTATTTTCCAAAGCATATGAGGGCAGGACAAGAAGCAACGGATGGAAACCAATCAGGGAGAGAAGCAACCTGGAATTAAGGTGAAATTTCCTAACAGTGAGGACAACGAACCAGTAGAACAGAAGTTGCCACCAGAAGTTGTGGGCGTTTCATCACTGGGGTTTTTTAAGGAAACTGGACAGCCATGGGGTGGCTGGCTAAATGGTCTCGGGCGGTGATGGCGAACCTATGGCAGGCGTGCCACAGGTGACAAGCGGAGCCATTTTGGAGGGTACGAGAGATGCTACCCTATGTCAGCTCCAGCTAACTTTCGGCCTTGGGAAAGGCTGTTTCGGTCTCCAAAGTGCAAAAAACAGCACAACCGGGAAACCAGAAGTGCTGGGCTCTTTTTTGCACTCTGTTGGGCTGTTTTTTGTACTCCAGGGCTTCAGGGAAGCTTCCCTGAACCCTCCTGAGTGCAAAAAACAGCACAATGGGTAAACCTGAAGTTTGCCCGTTTGGCTGTTTTTTTCATGTCCCATGCCTCAGTGAGGCTTGTGTGCATCAATGGGGACAGGGGAATTGTGCACATGCATGGGGCTGTACATGGGTGTGGGGGAAGGGAATGGGGAAGGGCATAGACATGTATGCTAGCACACCCACACACACCCTTTTGGCCCACGAACCAAAAAAGGTTCGCCCTCATGGGTCCTGGGTCTCCTGCTTGAGCCGGGGGCTGGACTACAAGACCTCCAAGGTCCCTTCCAGCTCTATTCTATTCTAAATTCTGTGGGAGAGAAGCAAAGGGCGGCCATGGGACTTAACCATCTTTTTACAAATCGGATCCTGCCATGAGGCGTTCAGACCAGGACCAGGTTGGTAATTTGGATTTGTCCCCCTCCAAAACCTAGAACCCACTTCTTTCCTTTCTCACCCTAGGACCCCAATTCTGCAGCCCCCCCCTTCCCCACCCCTCCACAGCCCCGACTCTCAGCCTCCAATAAAACCGAGCACGATGGCTGTGATTGCCTCTGTTCGCTGCGCGTTGTGTGCCAAAGCCGGCTGCGTTTATCGTAAAGGATGCACATTTGCAGCGTGAATCTCCACAGCGAGACGCCCTCGGGGCCAGCTCAGAAACGGAGAGAATTAATTACATTTTTAAAAAAGAAAAGGAAGACAGAAAGAGGAGAACTGCCACTTCTTTTAAAGTGAGGGACAGAGGGGTGATGAAAATCCTGCGGGGAGAAGCACAATGGTGGGGGGGGGGGGTTGTTTGTTTTTTGAGGGGAGGGGGGTCTGTAGAAATAGGAGAACAGTGGACAAGCCCAGAAAAGAGGGGAGGGGGGAGAAAAAAGACAGAGAATGAAGACTTCATCTGTCTGCATTATGTCCGGACATTCGAACTGAACCAGGGCCTTTGCAGCATCTTAGGTTAAGGTTACTAAGCACATGTAGAACGAAGCAGGGGTGAAATCCAGCAGGTTCTGATCATTTCTGGAGAACCGGTAGTGGAAATTTTGAGTAGTTCAGAGAAGTGTTTCCCAACCTTGGCCACTTGAAGATATCTGGACTTCAACTTCCAGAATTCCCCAGCCAGCATTCGCTGGCTGGGGAATTCTGGGAATTAAAGTCCAAATATCTTCAAGTGGCCAAGGTTGGGAAACACTGGTTCAGAGAACTGACAAATACCATCTCTAGCTGGCCACAAAATGGGGAGGGAATGGGGATTTTGCAGGATCCTTCCCCTGCCACGCCCACACAACTGGTAATTTTTAAAAATTGGAGTTCACCACTGGAATGAAGCCTGTTTTCTCCAACCCGGTAGGTCTGGTCTTTACTTAAAAGCCTCCATATCCAGGCATTGTAAACCAAAGAAGGTTAGCTTTAGGGATTTGGGGACTTTCCTGGACGACTCTCCTCTCCCCGCTCCTCCCAATAAAAGACAACTTAAAGATTTGGATCATGGCTTGCAAAAGCCCAAAGTCTGTTAGAGTTGCCCACTGAAGCTGAATTGAGTCTGGGGGCTGGAGGGCAATGCAAGGAGAAGAAAAGAGACTGGGAACGAGAGGGGTGGGGGGAGAGAAGCCTTCAGTCCTGCAGATCGACGGAAGGAGAGATTTTGCTCCTGATAATGATGGTGATACTACTAATAATAATGCTATTAAATTCTAATACCTTTTGGATACGGAGGGAGAGTATTGATTTCTGGTTAGCCCTGGCACTTCCCCTCCCCTCGGAATGAAATATAGAAAAAGCAAGGTCAAAAATGGGGGTGGGGGGGATGAGCTGGGATGGAAATGCAGCCTTCTCTTCCTCCCCAGGAGGGGCTGTTTCTGGATGGTAACAAGGCATACAACGAAAGCAGTGCCGCTCAACTGGAAACTGAGGCATGCTCAAACTGGTGAGACTGTGTTCACTCAGCACCGCCTAAGGTGGTGATGTCAAACCTTTTTTGGCTCGAGTTGCGTGCCAAAAGGGTGTGAATGCGCGCACATGCCCACACCTGTGCCCTTCCCCACAAGTGAGCATAACCCTCACACTGCCCCCCCATTCATGCACACAACCACACCACCCCCATGCTCCCCGCTCCCCAGCGCATGCACAGTCTTCACTGAAATCTCCAGACTCCTGAAGCCTAGGAACGGGCTAAAAATGGGCCAACGGGCCAATGCAAGGCCCATTGGGCTGTTTTTCACCATCAGGAGGATTTCCTGAAGCCTGGGGAGAGCGAAAATGGCCGAAAAGAAGGCTGAAAATCAGCTGGCCAGCACACACATGCATGCTGGAGCTGGCATAGTGCAATGTCTCACATGCCCTCCAATATGGCTCCGTGTGCCACACGTGCCATAGGTTCACCATCACTGGCCTAGGACATGGGGTGTCAAATTCAAGGCTCCATGGGGCTGCCCAGGAAAAGAGCATGCATGCAAGAAGGGACAGGAAAGGAGAAGTACAGTAGAATAGAATAGAATAGAATAGAATGGGATGGGATAGAATGTAGAATGGAATGGAATGGAATGGAATCCAATGTTAGAGATGTCAGCTTCCAAATCAGAACAAAGTGCAGGCAGGCAGGCCTATCATGAAGCCAATGGATTTTCCTTAATCTGAAATTAAGGCCCAGCATCATAGTATGAAATAAACTACAGGGTGTGTTTTTTGCTTTGATCTACAAAGTGAACGACATAATTCAGTCTCTGGGTTGTTGTGGTTAGCTCTGGCCCAGCTCCTGCCCTAAGGAATGTGGAGGTGGAGGTGGGGGAAACATCCACATGCTGCAGGCATGTTTTGCTCCTGATGGAATCTACCAATGAAGCCTCCTCTGACCAAGGAAGCATGAGTGACAGGAAAGAGGGGAGTTTGGCAGACAGCCCAGGAGGAGATCAATCATCTGTATCATCCTTGGATTCTGAACAAGAATTAATGACACATCCACGCATGCATAGAGTGATGCATAGGAGACAACAACTGAAGGATTATTACAAGAGAAAATGAGGCTACCTGTGATTGGGTGGGGCTGCTGTAATTAGTGCTACAGATAAAAGTGCAACCTGGTGTTTTAGCCTCATGGCAGTTTATCTCATTCATTGTTTCATCAAGATCGTGGTTTTTGTGCTGTTCAAGATTGTGTGTGGACTCTCTGGACTTTAGAATTGGACTCAATTTCCCAGTTATTGGGTGAGCAATTGGACTGCATTTAACCTGTGCTTTGTGTGTACCAGAAAATCCCTTTGATATTTAAAAAGGGAGCTGTTTGTTTTTCTGTTTATAAAAACTTTTGGGTTTTCCTTTTATCGTGTGGTGTGTGTCTTCCTGGACTAATTACCCTGTAATTACGGGCAGTTGAAACACGCCGGCAGAACATGGGTGATGGGTTTTTAGAGGGGCGTTACACACTTGGGGAGGAGGGAGGATGGCTGAAAATCATTCTCAGGAGAGAGAGCATTCATTCTGCCTGGAAAGCAGCTCATGAGAATCCTGGGTACCTCTCAAGGTAAGTGGGGGATGCTGGGTGATTTCCAGGAGAGAGAGAGAGAGACAAGACCAAGATAAGAAGAGCCAGGATAGGCCAATGGGGAGATTGGCAGAGTAAGGAAAGGCCAATGGGGAGATAAGCAGAGTACAGTCTAGACCAGGGTAGGCAAAGTTGGCTCTGCTATGACATGTGGACTTCAACTCCCAGAATTCCTGAGCTAGCATGATTGGCTCAGGAATTCTGGGAGTTGAAATCCACAAGTCATAGAAGAGCCAACTTTTCCTACCCTGGTCTAGGCCAATAGAGAGATAGGCAGAGCAAGAATAGGCCAATGAGAGAGGTAGAGCAAGAATAGGCCAATGGAGAGAGAGTCAGAGCAAGAATAATGTAATGGAAGCATAGGCCAGTTGGGAGATAGGCAGGGCAGAGGTAGGCCAATGGGGAGGAAGGATAGGCCAATAGGGAGATAGGCAGGGTAGAGATAGGCCAGTGGGGAGATACTGTAGATGGAGGAAGGATAGGCCAATGGGGAGATAGGCAGAGCAGATACAGGCCAGTGGGGAGATAGGCAGAGAAAGGATAGGCCAATGGGAAGATGGGCAGGGCAGATAGGCCAGTGGGGAGATACTGTAGGTAGAGGAAGGATAGGCCACTGGGGAGATAGGCGGGGGAGATAGGCCAATGGAAAGATAGGCAGAGGAAGGATAGGCCAATGGGGTGATAAGCAAGGCAGAGATAGGCCAATGGGGTGATAGACAGGGCAGAGATAGGCCAATGGGAAGATAGGGCAGATAGGCCAATGGGAAGATAGGCAGAGGAGCTTGGGGAGGGGGGGCTCCCTGTCCATCTTCAGGGCTGCCTTCTGCCAGGTTCTTTGTGTCCAGCCAGCTTGTCTTCTTGGTGGATCCATCATGACCTTGGCCACCACCAGACCCACTGACCCTTCTCTTTTTCTCCCCCTGTGTTCCCGCAGGTGATGAGCATCCTGAGCAACCCCAGCGGAGTGGCTCCCCAGTCCCAGGCCGACTTCTCCATCTCCCCCCTGCACGGCAGCCTGGAGAGCGCCAACGCCATCTCGGCCAGCTGCAGCCAGCGGAGCGACTCCATCAAGTCCGTGGACAGCCTCCCCACCTCCCAGGCCTACTGCCCCCCCACCTACACCACCACAGGCTACAGCGTGGATCCCGTGGCTGGCTACCAGTATGGCCAGTACGGCCAGAGTGAGTAGCCCCCCCTCCTTCCCTCCCCCTCCCCCCTGGAGTAAAAAAGGAACTTGCCTGGCAGGTGAAAGAGATGGAGATGGTGGAGAGGGAGGGGGGTTTGCATTCCTGCTTAATGCCCCTCCCCCCAGAAACGCCAAGGGTGGGGTGGATCTCCAGGTGACTTATGGGGGCTCCAAGGCTTTCGGCCCTCCAGGGAACCCCTAAATCCCAGCCCTGGAAGGGTGAGTGGGACCCTCTACAACAGTGTTTCCCAACCTTGGCAACTTGAAGAGATCTGGACTCTAACTCCCAGAATTCCCCAGCCAGCTGGGAGTTGAAGTCCAGATCTCTTCAAGTTGCCCAGGTTGGGAAACACTGCTCTATCAAATGCCTACACACACACACACACACACACACACAGGTATCTGGGGAGATTCTCAGTCTTCTGGGTCCCAAGGCTGCTTCCCTCCCCCCCCCGCCCCAAAAGCAGATGTTTCAGAAAAGACATTTCGCTTCGGATGCAAGGAGCTTCTTCGCTTCGGATGCAACAACAGAACGGATTGAGCCAAAAGGGAAGAAGCTTCTTGGATCAGAAGAGAAAGGTCTTCAAGGAAAAGCGAAGAGCAGAGAGACGGCTTTGCGTCAGGAGCTCTGGGGGTGGGGTGGGGGGCAGCCACAGGGGTGGGGGGCTTCCAATCCCCCTTTAGCATCACCCTGGTCCTGGTTCCTGAGTCTTGTCACCTGGTGATGTTTGGGGCAACGCAATTTCCCCTCCCCTGGGGGCTCCCCACTTGACCTCTGGGTGCGCTTCCCTTCCCCAAATGACAAACCGCTGCCCATGAGGGGGGGGCTGTGAACGCTCCCTCACCTCTCCCCCCCCCCGTTTCTCTCAAAGAAGAAACACCCACTCCCCCCAAAAAAGTGTAGCCTGTGAACCCCAACCCAACCCCCCCCCCCCCCGGAAACCTTCCTCTCGTTTCTGGTGGTGCAGCTCAGCCACAGGTGGAAGTGATAAAACCCTGAAACAAATTCCAGGGAGGGAAGAGGAGAGATGCCCTGCAGGCCCTCGGAGCGTTAGTCACAGCCGTGCCCTGCCTGGGTGTGTAACGTGTGTGCATTGTGTGTTTATGCAGGGCTTAGGACGGGGGGGGGGGGACCTCCCAAAAAATGAGGAGCTGCTTTTGGAGAGTGGAGGGAGAAAGCAGCCGGCATGGCTTGGCCCTATCTCTCCCCCAGGGGCTGGGATGCCCTGCCAGCCTCTTCCTTGAGCCCCCTCCCTGCCTGGCACAGCCTGGCTTCCCCCCCCCCCCGAGGGGTTGAAGCAGGAAAGGGGCTCTGAGCCAGCAGCACCCTCCTCGCCCTCCGCCCTGGTCAGACTTTGGGTGGGAGGACTTGAGAGCTGCCCTCCGCTTCTTTTGCTTCTACTTGGGGTCCTGTGACCAGTGGGGAGCAAAGCAGCTCTCCTGCCTCCTTTGGCTAGCCTGACTCTCACCCACCGCTCTAGGGTTCCAAAGTGGGGGAGACAGGAGAGGAGAAAAAAGGAGAAAGGAAGGAAGAGCTTTAGAGGAATGGAAAGAAGGCAGAGGGGAAGGGGGGAGAGGAGAGGAGGGGGGAGGAAAAAGAGAGAAAAAAGGGAAAAAGGGAGGGAGAGGGGAAGGAGGAAAGGAAGGAGAGAAGGGAGGCAGGAAGAAAGAAGGGAAGGGAGGAAAGGAGAAAAGGAAGGAGGGAGGGAAGGATGAAAGGAAGGAAGAAGAAAAGGGAGGGAGGAAGGCAAGGGAGGAAAGGAGGGGAGGAAGGAAGGAGCAGGGGTGAATCCTGCCTGAATTTGGGGCCTGAGCTGAACCCCAACCACCACCCCCTTCCTAGACAGGCCTCCTGGGACCCCCTCCTGGCCCTCCCCTGGTCTTTGGGTGCAGACAGCCTGGATACCAGCAACCGTCCCAACCTGAGATGGAGGAAGCCATGTTGTCTTTGGGGCCTGTGTGAAAACCAAACCTTGAGGACTCCCTCTCCTCCAAACCAGAGGCTTCTCCCCCGCCCCCGCCCCCAAAACCACCTCTTTAAAATCCCCTTCATCTCCACAGAGAAGCCCGGAGGGTGTAGACCCCCAAACCCTTTCCCTCCCCCACCCCCTCTTCATTTGCTCTGTGTCTACATGCAAAGCGCAGTCTAAATGCTGCCTCTGCCAAGGTAGAACGCACTGCAGTGGCCGCCCTTGGCAAGGGATAGCAAGGAGTGCGCTCCCACTGCTGTGCCATCTTCCCTAAAGTTTGGGGTGGGGTGGGGAGCTAAAAGGGCTCGAAGCTTTGGCGACATCCAAAGCCCACCCTCCCTCTCTCTCTCTCTCCCCGGCCTTGTACCGGAGCCGTTGCCCACCTCCTTGGTCCTGGCTCACCGAAGGAAGGAAGAGCGTGCCAGCCTGGAGAATTCAGCTGGTCCCACAGGCCAAAAGCTACACTAATGATGGTGGTTATGGAACGCCGAGGCGTGAAAAAAATTCCTAATGGATGTGACAAGTCTAATAAGGATTTTTGCTAGGAAGGACCCCCCTTTGGGGAAAGGCCGCTGACAGGACGCTGACGGCTGAAATTTGTTTACTTGCTGGCACCAAGTGGGGCTCCTGTGCGCGATTCTTATTAATCTAATTTGAGGCTGAAGAATTGCGGGGTTGTTCCCGGGGAGGGGGGGGAATAAATAAATAAATTTAACAGAAGCTCAGCTAACAAAAGAGTTTCACCATTGGGTTCCTGGATGCCCCTGGCCAAATAAATGCCAAAAATATTACATTTATTTTGGCATGCTTTCTAGAGTGGAAAGGTTAGAGAGCCAATCAGTATAGGCCATCCTAGACATGTCAAGAAGAGAGCCTAAATTAAGTGAATGTGGCTTCATTTTACGACCTTTCTAGCCTTTGTTGTTCAGTGAATCACTTCCGTTGTTAAGTTGGTAACCAGTTTTTTTCAGTGAATCCGGTTTCCAAAGGGGGTCACAATGACCGTCATAAATGTGAGTCAGTTCTCGGGTGTCTGAATTTGATTATGTGGCCATACAGCCCTCTGCAAGTGTGAAAACCAGTCATAAGACACAATCTTGGCAACTTTTAAGACTTGTGGGCTTTAACTCCCAGAATTCCCCAGCCAGCATAGGAATTGGGAATCCCCCAAGTCCTGAAAAGTCACCAAGGTTGCACACACACACACACACACACATTCTAAAGATTTCAAAAGTTGGAATCAGACTGCTTTGTTATCTCTATTTTAAAGATAACCTGAAGTCCAAACTTTTCTAACTTTTGAAATCTCTTCCTCCATTAGCAGATTATAGCTAACAAGTCCCATTTGCCATATACTTAAAGTTTAAATTACTTTAAATTTAAGTCATTCCATCATGGTTTAAAAAGGCAAACTTTCTTCCCGGTTTATTGAGCAGTAGCCTGACTGCCTTCTTCAGCCCATCAAAACATTGAATTTATATCAGAAATATAAAATCTGGGTGTTCCAGGGGGTATTTGACCGAGCAAAAAGGGAAGGGCTTTTAATTTTAATTTTAATCCATATTAAGCGCATCTGTTTGTGCCAGATCAATCCCACCCAAGATTCCCTTTGGGAGATGCAGGGCAGTGTGGGAATTTAATGAAAATTAACTCTTGACGTTCCTGCTTTTTCCACAACTGGGACCCCTTTTCCTTACCCCCTTTTGCAACTGGTTTCTAAACATGGCTAATTCCTGCCCCCTCCCTTCCCCAAATTTCCCCAGAATTAATTCAATTGGGTTTTTTGCAATGGGGGAAATCCCTCCTTCCAAGCTGGGAATGCCTCTGTTGTGACACTCCCCCAATTGTCACACTATCAAACAATTATCGACGTTGTAATGCAATGGGGAAATTGCACCAGGCAGGTGGAGGGCCGGGAAAACCGGGATTAGGGAATGAACCTACAGTAGTCCCTCACCTATCGCTGGTGTTACGTTCCAGACCTGGTGAAATCCGCGATGGGGAATTTATCGATTGATAGTACTTATTTAAGTATTTATATTGTAATTGTTTGGTAAGTTTTCATTGTTTTAAGTGTTTATAAACCCTTCCCACACAGTATTTATTTTAGATACAGTATTTAAATACAGTATTTACAATTTTAGATTTATTTATTTTTTGAAAAACCTGCCGATAGAGTTCGGCGGGCTGTTTAAATCTGCCGATCGACTTCCTCAGAAACCCGCAATGAAGTGAAGCCGCAGTAGGTGAAGCGCGGTATAGCGAGGGACTACTGTATTTCAAGATTCACACAGCCCTCGTCTTATTCACTTTTTCCTCCTTCTCCTTGCCAGCTGCTGTCGATTACCTGACTAAGAACGTCAGCCTGTCCACACAGCGCCGGATGAAACTTGGGGAACATTCGGCCGTGCTGGGACTCCTACCGGTTGAAACAGGCCAAGCCTACTAAAGGATCCTTCTTGGGGGGGTTGACCGTCTGCCCTCAAAAACCACACTACAACCACCAGACTTTCTGGGACCAGCCTCTGTCCACCACCGGCGTTTCCTTCGGAGACTCAAAGGACCAAACCTTCCCATCGCAGAGGCCCACCGATCTCCCTCCCACACTGCCCCATTCCACCCTCGCTCTGTGTACCTAACAAAGACTTATGACCACATTCACAACTTCAGAGATGATGAGTTGTAAATGACTATAAACTGGCTGGCCAATAGTGGCGGCCCCCGAGGCTCCCAGATGTTTCCATCGTTGTGACCACTCAGCGGAGTCAACCTGGGAACTCTATTCTTTATCATTATATAGCTAGGTAGAGACCGATATATTCTTTGGCCCACCTACCCTCCCCGCCCCGCACCATTTTCTCCCCTCCCCTCATTTTTATCAAGAGTTACACAAGATCAATAACACACAGAGGAAACTGGCTGATCCAAGAACCCCGCAAGGGAGGCTTTGGACCAAATAAGTACAAGCATTCAAGAAGCGAGACTGAAAAAGCTAAGAATGGTTGATCCTGGTCAGATGAGGAGAGAGAAAGAGAGAGTTGCTACATCTTGTAAATAGGTTCATCTCCACTTTTTGGGGAAGGACGGGGGAGCGGATCCAGTAGTTTCCAAAGAAAGCAGTGGATTCCGGCATTGTCACAAGGGCCACACTGCTGGGCTCCTCAAAAGAGTGTATGAATCCACGCTTGTGCCCGAAGGCCTCTGCTTTGGGGAGTGACCAGTTCCCCCACTGGGTTGCTTCAGAAGCCCACTAGGAGAAAATTGGGGAGGGGTGAGATTAGAGAAGGCAGGAAGGTTGCATTCGCATCCCCCTAGTAACTCCGGTGACATAGGTGTGCTAGCAGCCTAGCAGAAGATGGACGGTCATTTATGGGTGTGCAAAATGTCTCCAAAATGACATTCCTTCCCCAACCCCACACACCCATGGCCGTTTGCCCATTACTTGGAAATAAAAGAGTTGACCCAAAGGCTGACTGGTCTTTGAGGTGCCCAGCTGCAAGACCCCCAGGCATTGAAAAAGACGGCTTGGAGGAACAAAGGCCGGCTTCAGATGCCCACCTAGCAGGGAACCATGGGTTCTAAGGTGCGTTTGCGTAGGTACGCAGGCCCCTTGTCTTCTCCCACCCATCCTAAAACCATCCTGTTTGCCTCTCTCCTTCTTTCGAAACTATAATTTTGGTTGCACTCTTCACATCAGAGTGGGCAGAGAGTGGTGATTAAAAAGGTTGTGTCGCACAACCAACACACACACCTGAGAATCCCCTTCTTCCCAAGCCAGAATCTCTCCTGCTCTTAGCTCCTCGTTGGGCGCCTGTGGAGGAATTGAAAGACTCGGGTTAAACTTTCCCGTCTGTCTGGCTCAATCAGAGCTGCCTGGTTCAAGATTTGAGGGACCTGGGAAAGAGATGTTGGCCATGCCAACACGTCTACCGTTCCAGCTACGGCATTGTTGGCCTCCTGGTCCAGCCACCCATCACCACCACCACCAATACTCAAAAGTGCCAACCACAGCTCTGACTCATTCCACCTTCCTACGTTTTCCCAAATCCTCAACAGATCTAGAAAACAGATCCCAAATGCAAGCAAATCCTCATCTTGCAACAGTTCGCTTCGTGACCGACTGACATGGGAACCATTTTTTGCACTTAACGACTGTTGCAACGTTCCCCCACAGTCACGCAATCTGCATTCGGAGACCTTGACAACTGTGATTCACATTTACAACGGTCGCAGCGTTCCCAGTGTGTGTATGTGTCTGTTGTGTGTGCGTCACACGATTCCCTTTTGCGACCTTCCAGCAAGCAAAACCCATGGAGAAAACAGATTCACATGTGACTCATTTAATGAATGCAACGATTTGCTTGACAAATATGGCAAAAAAAGTTGTGCAATGGGCCAAAATTCACTTAACGATGTAACATTCCAGACTCAATTGTGATCATAAGTTGAGGACTTACCTGTAGAATCCATGCATCTGGAGTTAAGGTGTGGGTAGTGTTGGGTGCTGGCTGAGCAGAGTATGACAACTTTCCTTTTTGGGAGGAAAAAATTTGTGGCCCAATCTAGCCAACTTAAACCAACACCAAACTAGTTTCTCTAAAGGCAAAAGGCATTTAAACCACCAAATTTGTAGCTATAAAAAAAAATTGGAACAAGAGAGTGGCTGATCTACCAAAATTTTCTCCTTTGATCACATGTCCTGGAAAGAAACAAATGTGTTCCTGGTTTTTTATTTTACTATTAACACACACATACAGAGTATGATGCTGCTTTTTGTTTTTAAATAACACACATAAGATGAGTAGAAGCATATAGAAATAAGGCATTCGTTATATCAATGGCTTCAGCGGCAGAGAAACATTACACGAGCTTTTTACCTTACGGTTTGCTTTTTAAAACACATTCAGCGCTCTGGTGTTTATTAAAGGCGGGAGGGAGATTTGCTAGCGGCTTCTGCTTTGAAAAGAAAAGTTGCGTTTTTAAAATTAACAGTGAAAAGGAAGGAAGGGGGGTGAAAAGGAGGTGGGACGTTGCTTTGAGTGGGATTTTTCTGGCGTACTCAAATCAGATTTGGGCACTGGGAACTTAGAACCGATTTGCAGGGCTGTGTCTGTCCAGTGGCCTTAACTCCTCCTCACCGGTTTCCCCCATTGCGGGCCATAAAAGAGCCCAGGGCTTTTATGACTCTAGAAAATGAAGAAAAAATACAAGAGTTTTGTTCAAAGGGGCGAAAAAGAAAACCCAAGGAAGCATTTGCAGCCGAGACAAAAGCTGTCAAAGTCCTGCCATTGGTCGGTTTCCTTCATTCTTCTTGCTTTTGTTCTTCTTGTTTCTCTTCTGGTACTTCAGAAGACGTGGAAAATATAACCCATCGCTTTCCATTTTTTAGGAGAAGCCCCTCTTCTCTGGCTGCGCCCCCAACTTTTATCCCGTCTCCTGAAAGACTCCTAGGGCGGCTTCCCTTAATTTTGACTTGGATCTGTTGCTCACGCTAAGCAAAGTTACCTGTGCAAGTTACCTGTTGGATTTCCGCACCTTGTCTCCTGCATTTATGAAAAGGAACAAAAATCAAAATTATCCAATGAACCAGAGTCCCTTCTCTCCAGTCCAACCGACCAATTCTTAGCAACCAATGCCAAACAAATCTAAGTTTGATGATCATTCCAGGAACTCAGGTTAAGTTTCAGTCTCACATACACAACCCCAAGAAAACCTGGTCCCAAAATACAGGTGAACCTCAAAAACCCACCACCATCCCAGTCCCAAGGAGGAGGTAGATCTGGCCCACCGTAAAAGCTTTGAAAGGAGAAACTGGGAACCCACTTCCATTGTCACCCACTCCCCTCCTCTTCTCCCCCCCCCAAAAAAACCATTCCAAGAACTCTGTGTATTTTTTAATATTTTTTTTCTATATCCCCCCACGGACCCCAAATGCCTGGGGAGTTTGGGGGCGAAAGGGAGACGTATTACTGAAGGCATTTTGTGTATTTAATGTTTCTAATTTTCCAGCCCTAACAACGTCATGTACCCGAACTATTACCCGTAGCACAGCCCTTTCTTAGTAGTAATTGCTGATTCGTTGCTTCTGTGTTCAAGTCATAGCTAATTTTGCTCCATGTGTATGCTTGTGGCCGGGCAGGTGTGCGAAAGAGTACAAGGTATGCGTGCGCACATGTGTATGAGTAAGCATGGGTATAATCGCCCCATAATTTATTCAGCTATATGGAATAGTAGAATAGAAAAAAAAACCGAAACTGGTATTGCTTTAACCCTCTGCTGCCTGTTGTGTCCTTCTATGTAACTCAGGCATAACTGTTATACATTAAAAAAAAGGAAAGGAAAGAAAATTGATATGTGGCTTTGGAAGTATTTTTGGGGAACACCTGGGAAGAGAACCTCAAATTACGGCACCCCATCATCAAAAATTGGCAAGCCAAAATATGACACAGCTTGGCAAGGTGGCTCAGCCAGCTTGCTAAACACCAGTGCCAATCATAATAAAATTTAGGGCAGACCATTTTTGGACTCATATGTTTCAGAATGTCTCCTTTGCAAAGGAAGAAGTCTGTAGACGCTGGGACGGTTCGTTTAAAATAGAAAGAGGCCAAGAAAGTTGGCAGAGACGTTTGATGCAGAAGTTGGGTCCTTTGGAAGGAGACTGCAAAGTTGGTGTGAAAAATGAAAAAAAAAGCTTCTGTTGGGGCCAGTGTTGTGCTAAGCACAGTGATTCTAAACCTGGGGGTCCGGACCCCTTTGGGGGGGTGTTGAACGACAGTTTCACAGGTGTCACCTAAGACCATGGGGGGAAAACAAATTTCCCATGGTGTTAGGAACTAAAGGTTTTATTCTGCCACCTTGGAACATATTTTTACAATCCAACCAATCAGGCATTTACAGTGGGGGGGGGGGTATCCCTCTGACCTTCCTGCCAATCAGCTTAAAGCTCTGTTGGGAGAATTGGTGCTTGACATATGGTTGGAGGTCACCACAACATGAGGAACTGGATTAAGCAGTTGCAGCATTCGAAAGGTTGAGAACCACTATGCTAAAGAAACTAAAATAATTATTGCAAAGTTGCTGAAAACAAACAGGAATGGCAATCTTAAATTAGGATTTATGAGTTTGGGGAATTAACATTTGGGATTTATTAGTTTGGGGAATTAAAACTTGTGGGGTTTTTTAGTTTAGCACCAGCACACCCACCCAGTTCCCCTGCTTTCAAGACCCCCTCACACTCCTAGACGCAAAAAGAGGAGGGGGTGAACAGCTTTGGCACAGAGAGAAATCTGTCCACTACCATCCTAATTCCAAGTGAGAATTTAGGCACACTCTAAATCCAATGGAACGAGTGAAGGGATTTTACCCACCCTGATCCGATATGTGGGCTGGGGAAAGTCCTGACTTCATACACTTCTTGTTTAGGGTGTCCCAGAGATCACTTAGTCCACCCCTGCCCCTTTGCAGGATGCATCGGTTTCCAGTATTTTTAACTACTCTGCCCAGCCTCTGCCCAGTTAGCAAATTATTTTGGATGCCCACTTTCTCGTCATGCCCACCCAAAGGGTGCCTCCACTCCTTTCAATGCCATCCCTGAGGGTGGAAGAGGAGTTAAATATAAATCCAATCAATCAATCAAATGCCATTCTCACTGTCTTTTCCCATAACACAAGGGGGGGGGGGGGGAAACAGCCAGAATCGGAGGTAAATTGCAGTAGCTTTGGAAGGGCCTCTATTCCAAACAGGGTGTGTTTGATGCCCGCTCTGTGTCTTTTAAATATAATACAGTATATTCCTTTTTTTAAAAAAAACTATTCAAGGGAAGATGCTAAAATGTAAGATGGCTTGCTTTTAAATATCAGCATTGTATAATCGATTTTTTATACACCTAGAAGAAACTGTGGGCCTGCATAAAAATAAGAGGATTTCTCAACGAAGAATTTGAAGGAAGGGTGAATTTTGTTGGCAGGGGAAATTAACATGGTTAAAAATTGCCCTTAGTGATATTCTGTATGCCATCCGATTAACTGAGACTGCAGTCTATCCTTTAGTTAATTGTCCCCTCTTAATTTTCTATTAACTATTTTGTTACAGCATTTTTTAATTCCATAGAGCAGTAATTTTCAACCGCAGCAACTTTGAAATGGGAGGAATTTAAATTCCAATTCCTCGGAGAGGGGCAGCATATAAATCAAACAAACAGACAAACAGACAGATAAATAAACAAATAAATAAATAAATTCCACAATTCCCCAGCCAGCCTAGCTGACTAGGGAATTCTGGGAGATGAAATCCACTCATCTTAAAGTTGCTTGTGTTGAAAAATATTGCCCTAGGGGACTTTTAGAATTGTAAATCATCAAAAAGAAAAGAAACTACAGTAGGTGTAGTCTCTTCAAATTTCTAGTCTTCTTTATAGTTGGGGAGTTGAGTTTGAATATGCTCTGATTTGGGCTGCAAAGCATTTCTTGTTTCTCTGGGGTAATTTGTATAATCTCCTAAGGGAAGGTTTTGACAGCAAATAAAGTATTTACTCTCCTTTCCTGGAAACATTTGAGAAGAACCTGTCCATGTTTGCCAGGAGAGAAAAATTCAAATATAAAGCCGGGGGATGGACTAAATGGCCTTCAAGCCCTCATAAGACAATAATGCGGTATTAATATTAAATAAGCCACCCATGAAAATTTGCTACTTTTGCAGATGTTGTTTCAGAGAGCCATTTTGGGGGGAAAAGACACTATAAAGTTTGCTCTGAGCTTAATAGGGTTTTTTTAATTATTATTTTTAAATCTCTCTTCTGTTTTAGCAGAGGGCGAGGCTTCTGTCCCTAATCACAACAACACACTGTTGTGGTTAGCTCTGGCCCAGCTCCTGCCCCAAAGAATGTGGAGGTGGATGTGGGGGAAACATCCACATGCAAGAGGCTGTTTTGCTCCCAATAGAATCTGCCAACGAGGTCTCCTCTGACCAAGGAAGCGTGAGTGACAGGGAAGAGGGGAGTTTGGTAGACAGCCCAGGAGGAGATCAATCTTCCTTATCATCCCTGGATTCTGAACAAGAACTTATGACAGACCCACGCATGCGGAGAGTGATGCATAGGAGAGAACAACTGAAGGATTATTACAGGAGATAAGTGAGGCCATAAATTGGGTGGGGCTGCTGTAATTAGTGCTACAGATAAAAAGAGCAGTGTGCTGATTTAGCCTTGTGGAAGTTTATCTGATTCATAGTTTCGTCAAGATCATGGTTTTGCTGTTTCCCTGTTCAAGATTGTGTGTGGACTTTCTGGATTTTGGAATTTGGACTCAATTTCCCAGTTACTGGGTGAGAAATTGGATTGCATTTAACCTGTGCCTTGTGTGTACCAGAAAATCCCTTTGACATTTTAAAAGGGAGTTTTTTTCTGCTTTTCTGTCGATAAAGACTTTTGGTTTTCCTTCTATCGTGTGGTGTGTGTCTTTCTGGACTAATTGCCCTGGAATTACAGGCGGTTGGGACACGCCGGCAGAACACACATGAGCACACAACAGATAAAAAATTAAAGTAAACTACTCTAAACTCGACTGCAGGAAATACGACTTTAGTAACCAAGTAGTTGATGCCTGGAACTCACTACCTGACTCTGTAGTATCATCACCTAACCCCCAAAACTTTACCCTTAGACTATCCACTGTTGACCTCTCCTGATTCCTAAGAGGTCAGTAAGGGGCGTGCATAAGTGCACCAGCGTGCCTTCCATCCCCTGTCCTAATGTTTCTCTTTTACTAGTATCAAGCATATAAATATTATATCTTTGTGTACCACCAATACGTACTTGACAAAACAAACAAAATAAATCCCACCTCCTATCAACGACAACCAAAACACTGAAACAAATAAAAATGGGAGACTTTTGAAATTGAAAAACTTTTGCAGAACGATCCGACTTTTCCAGTCTGAGAAAAAAACAAAAAGACTAACGAAATTGCCGCTTTAGAAACAAGAGTTCAATTTCTTCTCCCGAAATTCCCATTCAAACAGAGAGTTCGCTCCATCTAACATCTGCACGACTCTAGCTGAATTCTCCTCATTTCAGTTTAACTCTTGGGATCAACCATCTTTGCAGATGGAATCCAGGGTGTGTCTACCTTTCTCATTTTGCAAAACTGCTGATATTGAACCATGCTGTTCTTTGTTTAATATATTTTTTTAAAAAGGAATCATGTTAGATTTGCAAAAGCGAGGGAGTTACAAAGCTTGGGAAAAACTCAGCTTAAGAACATCAAACAGACCAGCCTGCCTGTATTTGCTAACTTATCAGAGGCTTAAATGATGACTTAAGCCACGGTACTTCTTGCCTTTTGCAATCTCAAACAAGAGAAAATGACTTTTTTTTGCCTACTCCTTCCTGCTATTAAATACTTCTATTAGCAGAAATGGGTTTATTTCAGTCACAAAGGAGAATTGGAGGGGTGGGGAAAACTATCAGTAGGGGGAGAAAAGGGGAGGGGAACAGAGATACTAAGAGAGATGCAATTTTTTTTTTAAAAAGCAAGAAAACTCCCAGCTTTTTCCCCATGACATCAACAAACCTTTTATGAATATAACCGGATTTGCAGCCGTCCATTCCAGCCACATTTAAGGCATTCAGACAAGGAGACCATTTTACTAGATAATAGAGTATCATGCAGGATACAATTTAAATTAAAAAATGCAATTTTCACCTTGAAATGAACAAATGATTACAATTTCTCTACAAATTAAGGCATTCACTCTTTCTTTCAGTAGTTCCACCCGTCCGTGAAATACGACATAATTTCCATGAAATATATTTTCAAATATTTTGGTTGTGTGCTGGGGTCTGCGCCTCTCCTCCATGTTAAAATGTATGTCCACGCAGAGTCAGAAAGAACGAAAGAAAGGGGGGGAGGAATAACAACAACAACAACAATAACAATAATAATCACAAACGCAGTTTGGCAGGCTTCCCAGATCCCTCTGTGAGGGCAAAAGAAAGAAAGGCATAATGAAAATAAAAATAATTTGAAAACAAACGATCAGGAGGATAAGCTTTATTTGGCCTGTCAATTACTCCCTCCTGCTACACTTTTCGGGCTTGCCAGATAAAATGGGAAAGGGGGAAGGTTGCAGAGCAAGAGAAAAACAGAAGCCACAAATGCCTCCAGTTTTATCTAATCTCAATTATTATGCTTATCTGCAAAAATCACATCTGTTGAGTTATCTCCAAGCTTGCCAGATTCTCCCCTGCACTTGTTACCCCCCTTCCTCGTCCCCCCGCCTTGGTAGGAGTCTCTTTTCTCTTTTTTTCCCTCCTTTCTATTCCTCAGTCTTTTATTTTTAATTATTTTTCCATTATGCCCTCCTCCTCTTCTATAAGCTGTGGTTACAAGGCTAATCAGAGAGATTATTAAGAATCAGAAGAAGCGGAGAAAGTTTTCTGTAAGGGAAAAGGGAAGGGGGGAGGAAAAAGAGAACTTTTTAAGGAGAGAAAGAGCAAGGAAAAGAGAAATGGAGAGAGGCAGCAAGCGAGGACAGGTTAAGGAGCCATTCTGAACAGTAATGCCTGAGGCAAGGTGGCGTTATGGGGGGCACAGGAGCAAAGAGGATGCCAACTTCTCTTGCCTTCAGCAGCTTGGTGGAGAATATTTTTGAAAAACTTGAGGAGGCTGGACAAGCATTTGGACAGAATCGTAAAAGGCTTCTGCCTTGAGCAGGGGTTTGGACTAGAAGACCTCTAGGGTTCCCTTTAAGTTTTTAAATCTTTTGTTGCAAGTTACTCCAGCCTTGTCTTGCAGACAGAACTGCCGTAAAAGGCATAGCAGCAATCCAGAGAGGGATTTCTCCCCCCTACTCATTGGCAAGTCATTCATCCTTTTAAAATCATTTCTGCCTTTTAGACACAATATATTTAGACACAGGGTCAGTTTTTTCTCTATCGTGCCATCAAGCTGCTGAACATTTACTTCTCTCCATTCTAATTCTCTTATGTCTGTGTGTATATGTAATGCAGCTGGAGTAAAATTATTTATCCTTATTATTATCTTCTTTGCTCCTCCTTCCTATAGGTGGTATTATTGCAATTATTATTATTATTCTGTTGTTTTGCATGTACTGTGACAGCTTCCTTCCTTCTATGTCTAACCACACTTGGCCAAATAAAGTATTTCATTCCATTTATACATATCTATCACTGTCTGTTTTGGTTCTGCAACCCAACAAGACCAACACAGAGGAGAATCAGAACTGCAGAAAAAACAATTGCTGCCCACCTGCCTTCCATTGAGTACCTGTATACTGCACGAGTCAAAAAGAGAACTGTGAAAATGTTTACTGACTCCTCGCATCCTGGACACAAACTGTTTCAACTCCTACCCTCAAAATGTCGCTACAAAGCATTGCACACCAAGACAACTAAACACAAAAACAGTTTTTTCCCGAACGCCATCACTCTGCTAAACATATAATTCCCTCAACACTGTCAAACTATTTACAAAGTATGCACTACTATTACTACTGTTTTTTTCTCATCATTCCTAACACCCATCTCCTCCCACTTATGACTGTATGACTGTAACTTGTTGCTTGTATCTGGGCTTTGTATCCTTAAGATTTTTATTAATATTGATAGTTTCCTGATTGCTTATTTGACCCCTATGACAGTCATTAAGTGTTGTACCTTATGATTCTTGACAAATGTATCTTTTCTTTTATGTACACTGAGAGCATCTGCACCAAAGACAAATTCCTTATCTGATATGAATCAGATAAAGTACAAAACACCCCCCCATTAAAAGAGACTCTTGAAAGAGTGCAGAAAAGAGCAACAAAGCAACAAAGATTATTAGGAGACTGGACGCTAAAACATATGAAGAATGGTTGCAGGAACTGGGTAGTTTAATGAAAAGAAGGACCAGGGGTGACATGGTCTTCCAATATTTGAGGGGCTGCCACAAAGAAGAAAGAGTCCGGCTATTCTCCAAAGCACCTGAAGGGCAGACAAGGAATAATGGATGGAGACTGATCAAGGAGAGATTCAACCTAGAAAATTAACCACTGAAGTGACTTGCCTCCATAACTTATGAATGCTCCAACACTCAATTGCAGAAAATACTACTTCAGCAACAGAGGGTCAACACCTGGATTGCAGGGGTGAAATCCAGCAGGTTCTGGAGAACCAGTAGTGGAAAGTTTGTGTAGTTCAGAGAAGCGGCAAATACCACCTCTGGCTAGCCCCATAGTGGAGGGAATGGAAATTTTGCAGTATCCTTCCCCAGCCATGCCCACTAAGCCACACCATGCCCACAGAAACAGTAGTTTTAAAAATTGGATTCCACCACTGCTGGAATGCTCTACTCAACTCTGGTGTTACATCCTCACAGCTTCAACCTCACACTGTCTTCCATGGACCTCACCCCATTCTTAAGAGGTCCATAAATAGGGCGTGCATAAGTGCATCAGCATGCCTACCCTCCCCATTTATCTGTATTTACTTCTTTTGTTCATGTTTATGTTCATACTTATACTTGTTATTTTGTACGTGTTTGGTTGGGCAGCCATTTATCTGAAGTAGCATACTAAAACATAAGAACAGTTGCAGGAACTGGGCATGGCTAGTTTAATGAAAAGAAGGACCAGGGGAGACATGATAGCAGTCTTCCGATATCTCAGAGCTAGCCACAAAGAAGAGGGGATCAAACATACAAAGAGAGGTTGCAGAAATTGGGCATGGCTAGTCTAGCAAAGAGAAAGACTAGGGGAGACGTGACAGCAGTCTTCCAATATCTCAGAGCTAGCCACAAAGAAGAAGGAGTCAACCTATTCTCCAAAGCAGCAGAAAGCAGGACAAGAAGCAATGGGTGGAAACTAAACAAAGAGAGAAGCAACTTAGAACTAAGGAGAAATTTCCTGACAGTTAGGACAATTAATCTGTGGAACAGCTTGCCTCCAGAAATTTTTAACATGATGCTGGATAACCATTTGCCTGATATAGTGTAGGGTTTCCTGCCCAAGCAGGCGGTTGGACTAGAAGACCTCCAAGGTCCCTTCCAACTCTGTTATTCTAAAACCAGCTAATCTTTTAATCTTAAAATTGATGAGGGTTTATGTATCCGGAGACAAACCAGGATCCTGTTCCTTTATATGCAGGTTCTCCTTCCAGGCTGCCACTTAGACTAGACAGAATGCCTTTTGCAAAAGGGAAAAGGGAAATTTTTAAGACCCCAAGAAAGCCAGTTTGCAAAAATATTGAGGGTGTATTGGCAGTTCTGTGTTAGCAAGAACTTCAGAAGGATTTAGGGGTAGTGATTTCTGACAGTCTCAAAATGGGTGAACAATGCGGTCAGGTGGTAGAGAAAGCGAGTAGAATGCTTGGCTGCATAGCTAGAGGTATCACAAGCAGGAAGAGGGAGGTTATGATCCCGCTGTATAGAGCGCTGGTGAGACCAAAATTGGAATACTGTACTGTGTTCAGTTCTGGAGACCTCACCTATGATATGGATCAAATTGAACGGGTCCAAAGACGGGCTACAAAAATTGTGGAAGGTCCTAAACACAAAATTTATCAGGAAAGACTTCATGAACTCAATCTGTATAGTCTGGAGGACAGAAGGAAAAGGAGGGACATGATCGAAGCATTTAAATATGTTAAAGGGTTAAATAAGGTTCAGGAGGGAAGTGTTTTCAATAGGAAAGAGAACCCAAGAACAAGGGGGCACAATCTGAGGTTAGTTGGGGGAAAGTTCAGAAGCAATGTGCAGAAAATATTATTTTACTGAAAGAGTAGTAGATGCTTGGAACAAACTTTCAGCAGACGTGGTTGGTAAATCCGCAGTAGATGAATTTAAACATGCCTGGGATCAGGGCCGCCGATAGGGCACGGGCACGGCCAAATTGAAAAATGAGGGGGGCCCGGGGAGAGGGCTAAAGAAGCTAATTGGATTCAGTTGCAAAATTGTTACAATTGGGAGCAGGCAAGAGCACAAGTCAGCAAAAATACCTAATTTTCTCTATTCTGCCTGAAGAGCTTCATAGCTGTTAAAGATGAAGTTTGGATCAGAGCTAATTTGGTATACATTTTGATTATGGTGTTAGGTTTTTTTCGAAATTGTTCCCTTCTAAGTGTGAGGAAAAGATTTGTTGCTTTGGAGTTGACATGTTTTTTGGAGCCATCTCGCCATTTTAGATTCGAGAACAAACACCATCCTGGATTCGAGAAGCAAGCATTCTGGAAAATAGGAAGATTTGAATATGCAAAGGGCAAGCTGTGTAGAGCTAAGGATTAAGGATTTTCAAAAAACAAAAAACCACATCATATTTTGAGACTTGTGCAGAGAAGATCTGAAGCGGGAGTTTGGTATTTTAAATTTCACATTCTAAATTATATTAAATGCATACACAGTAATATCTCACCCTATGTATAATAGATATGATAACATCCTAGGAAAAGAAGAAAGAATAAAGAGGAAAAAAAGGTGTTGCTCTTAGAGCCATGGACATGCTGTTTGTTAAGAGACATTATACATTACACATTTAAAAGCTTAAATATATTAAGTTATGTAACTCAATAGCAGGTACATGTATGAGAAAAAATATTGGATTTTTTGCACATTTGTTTCAGAATGTGGATTTGATGATACATGAGGGTATGCTCTTTTTTATAAAGCCATTTTAAAATTTTGCAAACTTTGGAAAATGCTATAAGGAGATAGGTGGAGAGGTTAATGAGAAGAAGAGGGAATGTTTTTTTGCTCTTCCCTCCTCTTTTTCTTCTTTTTTCTTGCACTGTGCTTTTTACACCTATGGTGGAGTTTACTATAGTTTTAAACATTATTGCGTATAATTTATCTTCTGGTTACCTGTTATTTATTGGTATTATTGTGATAACAAATATTTTTCTAGTGTGATGCAGGAGTATTTTGTCTTTATCCTTTGTGCCATCTTATTGCTGCTTTTAATATTGTTGATGGCAAAATTAATAATATTTTGTTAATTTGGTAATTTGCACTGTTCTGATTATTTATTTATATGTATGTAATATGTTGATGTCGTTTGAATATATTTTCTGCGTTATTAACATATTATTAATCTGTCAAACAAGTGTACCTTGTTGTAATGGCAGGGTTTAATTTTTTTTTAAAGGTAAATTTAATACATAATTGGTATGTCGCAAAATAAAGTAGTTTTAAAATGGTGGGGGGGGGCAGACACTTAGGCTGTATGGGGCCCCAAAATTCCTGATGGCGGCCCTGCCTGGGATAAACATAGATCCATCCTAAGATAAAATACAGGAAATAGTATAAGGGCAGACTAGATGGACCATGAGGTCTTTCTCTGCTGTCAATCTTCTATGTTTCTATGAGGGTGGGGAAATACTAAGATAGCCAAGAAGGTTTAGAAGGAGAGAAATATGCTGGAGAAACTCAAAGCTCCCCCTTTGCATTTAGGAACAGGGATTCTTAAAGGTGCCATCTTAATGGAGTGGCGGGCATTGGGCTCCCTGGGTTTATTCTCTCTCTTTTTCCCTCCACGTCTGGAGGGTGTCCAATATCTCGGACGCCACCCTGAGGAAGAAAAGGAGGGAAGGAAATACGAGAGAGGTGGGCCAGGGCTGGAAGCGAAGTGTGTATGTGTGTTGTGGGGGTGGGGGGGACTGAGCTTGGCTCAACTCCTGGCGAATCCGACCAGGGTCACGGCACATTTGAGAAATAACTCTGAAATTTAATTAGGTGGAGACTCGGCACGGACGGCCGTGTAGCCCGATACCAGCTCGAGCCAGTCAGAGGAAGAGGAAAAAGTGGGCTTGGGTGAAACCTGAAGCCCTTCCCAGCTTTGACGCTCGGATGGCCTCTGGATTTGGGGGGGGGGGGGGAGAAAAGCATTTTTGCTCTTTATTTCTCTCATTGGCGGTTGCCAGTTAGATCCCTCTAGAAAGGCCACCAGTGTGTGTGTTTGGGGCTGTTGTGGGGGGGGGGGAGCAGCATCCCAGGAAGGTTTTAAATTATTTATTTTACTTATTTACTTGTTTGTTTTGTCAAGTACGTATTGGTGGTATACAAAGATATAACAATGTTTATATACTGCTCAAAAAAATAAAGGGAACACTCAAATAACACATCCTAGATCTGAATGAATGAAATATTCTCATTGAATATTTCATTTGCACAACTACTCCATTTGCATAACAGCATGTGAAATTGATTGTCAATCAGTGCTGCTTCCTAAGTGGACAGTTCGATTTCACAGAAGTTTGATTTACTTGGAGTTATATTCTGTTTTTTAAGTGTTCCCTTTATTTTTTTGAGCAGTGCATATATTATACTAATGAGAGAGAAACATTAGAACAGGGGACGGAAGGCATGCTGGTGCACTTATGCACGTCCCTTGCTGACTTCTAAGGAATCGGGAGAGGTCAACAGTGGATAGTCTAAAGTTTTGGGGGTTAGTTAATGATACTACAGAGTCGGGTAGTGAGTTCCATGCAGCAACTACTTGGTTACTAAAGTTATATTTCCTGCAGTCGAGTTTGGAGCGGTTTGCTTTAAGTTGTGTCTGCTGTGTTCTCATGTGTTGTTGCAGCTGAAGCTGAAGTAGTCGTTGACAGGAAGGACGTTGTAGCAGATTATTTTATAGGCTATGCTTAGGTTGTGTTTAATGCGACGTAGTTCTAAGCTTTCTAAACCTAGGATTGTAAATCCAGTTGCGTAGAGTATTCTGTTGCGAGTGGAGAAGGGCTCTTCTAGTAAAGTATCTCTGGAGTTTTCTAGAGTGTTTATGTCTGAAATGCAGTGTGGGTTCCATTAGATTACATTATGTTAGATTACATTATCAGAGTTGGAAGGGACCTTGAAGGTCATCTAGTCCAACCCTGCCCCCAAGCAGGAGACCCTACACCATTTCTGATAGATGTCAGTCCAGTCTCTTCTTGAAAACCTCCAGTGATGAAGCTCCCACATCTCTGTGGCATCCCATCAAATATTGCTCCCCTGTCTACCCTGGTCCTTCTCTTCACTAGACTAGCCAGGCCCAGTTCCTGCAACCGTTCATCGTCCCCTAATCACCTTTGTTGTTCTTCTGTGCACTTTTTCTAGTCTGAACACCTTTTTAATAGCATGGTGACCAAAACTGGATGCAATATTCTAGCTATACTGCTGCTGTAAAGGGAGGTTCCATCGAGTGAGTCTTTGTTCTCCTTCGCACAGCCTCTTTGCCTTTTCTTTCCTCCAGTGCCAAGTGAGTGGTTTCCAGGACCCCAAACTCCATAGACTCCAGCTCATTGGCAGGATCTGGGGTTTCACAGATAAACTACCCCTGTAGATGGAGGCTCATCATCCATCTCTGAGAACAGAGGTTATTATGAAGCTGCAGCAATATTATTGACCCTGAAATGCTGCGGAGATCGCGAGATTTCCTCATACCGTCACCCAAGTGAAATTAGCAGCAAAAATTCGGCAGCGTGCCTACTATAAAATCCTGCCAAATTTATTTTTATTTTTTAGTTTGAGTCCCTCAGAAGAAGAAAAAAAGTTTGCTTAAAACCCTGAAAAGAACTATTAATATAATAAAATAAAATCTACTAATATTCAACCCCAAACTTGTGTTCTCCTTCAGTGGTTTAAGGGAAAGCAGGTACATTTTAGGGTCAAGTTTGACTGGGAAATACCCTGTGGCTAAAATTAAGTCAGGGCCAGATAAAACTTTTGGAGAAATACTGTGTGTCAAAAAAGAAGCAAAGGATTGCCGGTTTGTCCCTTTCGATCTGCTGCTTTTTCATTATTATTTTTTTCTAAGAAGGAGAGAAAATTAATGGACAGCTGCCCTGCTGTGGAGGAAACACCCTCTGTAATATTTAGAGACGTGCTTGTGAAAAGAAATAACATTTCCACGATGCACAGCTGCGCAGCTAAAAATTGCGAGGTTCATCAAAGGCAGGGGACCCCAAGCAGCTGCCTTGCTAAAGAAATGGGGTGTGTGACACACACCCACACAGCCCCCAAAAGGCAAACACTGCAGGGATGGGCACTAATCTCACCCGGTGGCCTCAGCAGGCACCCCCCTGGCAAGGAAGGCACCCCAAAACTGGTCTCACACCTAGGTTAGGTGCAGTGAACAACTGCAAAAAATTTTACTGTGGGTGTGGCTTATTTTGTGGGTGTGGCTTGGTGGCCATGTGACCAGGTGGGAGTGGCTTGATGACCATGTGACCGAGGTGGTGGCTTAAAGTCATGTGACTGGCTTAAAAGTGGCCAACTTGACGTCACTCATATCAAGGGCTTGGGTTAGGGTGCTTGGCCTCTCCTCGCCTCAAAGAGATCCAGTTTCCCTATCTATTTACTATTACTGTACTGAACATCCAAAATATATTCTTTAATTCTATGTATATAGGCCATATGTGTACACATATATTACACACAGAGACACAAAAATATACATTAGCTACTATATAAACTGTATGTGTATGGACAGACACGCACACACAGTTCTTCTAAAATTATACACATTCAATCTCATTTACAGTGATAGGAAAATAAAACCCAGAGCCCAGAAGGGAAAAAAAAGAAAATAATTTCAACCTTTTTCTATCAGTTCTGTGTACTTGACCGTACCTGTAGGAGCCCATCACTGGTTAGGTGTATATGGAGATAGGAGCATCTCAGCTCTGTTGCCTCTACTGACCTCTGGCTGCACACCTTTGTCTTGGGGGGGGGGGTTTCAGGCCTTTCCTCCTTCCCTCCCTTTGGCCGTAACAAATCAAAGGTGTGGGGTGTGTCAGGAAGGGCAAAATAGGTTGGGAGAGGTGACCTTCGCTTCCCCCACCTCCAAAGGCAGAGCAGCATATGGAACAAGTTACCAAGAAGAACAGGCCACAAGAAAGGAACTGGAGGCTCCCCCCCCCCCCCGCTAAATAGGTGGGGAGTATTAAATGGGGGGGAGAGAAGGAATTTTGGATTGCAATCAGCTGGATGCCCCCCTTCCTATTCTTATCGGATGGGGAGGAATTACCTGATTCGTTCTAGAGCAACAACCCCCATTAAGTTCATTGGGCAGGAAAGTTTGGGAGCTCGGATACGGTAGGGGAGGTAGGCCGATACCCCCCACCCCCTTGGGCAGTTTTTGCTGCCAAGCAGGAGGCACAAGTTCCCCTTAACTCAGCAAACCCCGAAGAGCAGAAAAGGCCTTCGGGAAATTTAATTAAAAATTTGACCGTTTAGAAGTTGCAAATTTGACAATTGTAAATTGTCGTAAGCAATTGTATTGTCGACGTAGTTACAAATTCGACAATTTACAACTACGTCACCCCCAAGCTGATCTAACCATAGTTCACAAAACCGTATACCAAAATGTTCTTCCCATTAATGATTACTTTGCGTTCAACCACAACAACGGACGAGCACATAATAGATTCACACAAAATTTAAACTGCTCCAAACTAGATAGCAGAAAATATTGACTTCAGCAATAGGGTGATCAATGCCTGGAATGACTGTGGTTTTTTTCCCCAAACCCCCAAATTTTCAACCTTAGATTGTCTACAGTTGACCTCTCCCTGTTTCTAAGAGGTCTGTAAGGGGCGTGCATAAGCGTACCACTGTGCCTACCATCCCTATCCTACAGTCCTATTGTCCTCTTTTATCATTACTTTCTATGTTATGTTTACATAAAATACTATCCTATACTTGATTGACAAATAAATAAATAAATAAATAAATAAATACATACATACATACATACATACATACATACATACATACATACATGGGCATATCTAGGGAAGCCCATGATTGCTCTCGCAGCTGCATTCTGCATGATCTGAAGTTTAAAAACACTCTTCAAAGGTAGCCCCATGTAGAGAGCGTTACAGTAGTCGAGCCTCGAGGTGATGAGGGCATGAGTGACTGTGAGCAGTGACTCCCGGTCCCAATAGGGCCGCAACTGGTGCAGCAGGTGAACCTGGGCAAACACCCCCTTGCCACAGTTGAAAGATGTTTCTCTAATGTAAGCTGTGGATCGAGGAGGATGCCCAAATTGCGGACCCTCTCTGAGGGGGTCAGTGATTCCCTCCTCAGGGTAATGGACAGACAGATGGGATTTTCCTTGGGAGGCAAAACCCATAGCCACTCCGTCTTATCAGGGTTGAATTTCAGTCTGTTGACACCCATCCAGACACCAACAGCCTCCAGACACCGGCACATCACATCCACTGCTTCGTTGACTGGACATGGGGTGGAGATGTATAACTGGGTATCATCAGCGTACTGATGATACCTCACCCCATGCCCTTGGATGATCTTGCCCAGCGGTTTCATGTAGATATTGAATAGCAGGAAGGAGAGGACTGACCCCTGAGGCACCCCACAAGGGAGAATCCTAGAGGTTGACCTCTGACCCCCCACTAATACAGACTGCGACCGACCGGAGAGGTAGGAGGAGAACCACTGAAGAACAGTGCCTCCCACTCCCAATCCCTCCAGCCGGTGCAGAAGGATACCATGGTCGATGGTATCGAAAGCCGCTGAAAGGTCGAGAAGCACCAGGACAGAGGACAAGCCCCTATCCCGGGCCCGCCAGAGATCATCCATCAACGCGACCAAAGCAGTTTCCATGCTGTAGCCGGACCTGAACCCTGACTGCTGAGGACCTAGATAATGGGCTTCTTCCAAGGACCGTTGGAGCTGGAGCGCCACCACCTTCTCAACAACCTTCCCCATAAAGGGAAGGTTGGAGAGTGGACGATAGTTGTTAACATTATATTATACACTGCTCAAAAAAATCAAGGGAACACTTAAACAACACAATACAATATAACTCCAAGTAAATTAAACTTCTGTGAAATCAAACTGTCCACTTAGAAAGCAACACTGATTGACAATTTCACACGCTATTGTGCACATTCAACTTTGTACAGAACAAAGTGTTCAATGAGAATATTTCATTCATTCAGACCTAGGATGTGTTCTTGGAGGGTTCCTTTTATTTTTTGAGCAGTATGTTATGTTATGTTATATTGTATTATGTACAAAGAATATAACTAACATATATAATAAGGTGATATTAATAGTTAAATAGACTGAGAATTGAAAACTGTAGCGGGAATACAGTTTAACTTACATGTATATACATGGAAATACGACAATTTATCCACAAAAGGGGTACAAAGGTTCAATGTATTGTTTTTGTTTGTCGGTGTGGTTTATTTTTATTTTTGTTTTGTTTGCATGATTTTGTTTAAAGTTTGTGTTTTAATGTTTTAATGTTCTTTTTTAATGTCTGTATTAATAATTTTATTGTTTTGAAAGGTGTGGACCAGACAGGTGGGCAGAGAGCTCACCTGTAGACATGGATGGAGCCAGGCCCTTTTCTAGCTGACCTCAGCTGGGCTCCTGTGGGTGCAGCCAAGATGCCCAATGAAGCCCCCTGCCACCCGCTCCAATGCCGCCGGCTCGTTTTTTCTTTATGTATTCATGAATTGCTCGGAAGAGAAATAAAGAGACTTCATTACCTCGCAGAAGTGTTACTAATGATGGTTTCACCTGCCACCCGGCACCTCTAATGCGAGGCACAGAGGGAGAAAATGTATTTGCTTATTCAGAGGCCGGGCAGGGAATGGGAAATTTCCCATCCTTAGCCTTCGCCTCATTCCGCATTCACTCGGAGCAATAGTTACAATTCTTCTGCTATTATGTCCTACCAGGCCCTCTGAGCTGGCTGTCATGACCTTGATATTAGCTGAAAATTGGAAATTCGATGGCGAGGTGAAAGGGGAGGGCTGGGAGGGCAGGCCGAATTCCTATCCCTGGATGGGAAGGGAAAGGAGAGGAAAGAGAAAGAAGAGAGAGTGAGAGAGAAAAGGAGAGAAAATGAAGGAAGGGAAAGGAAAGGAAGAGAAGAGAAGAGAGAGAAGAAAGAAGAGAGAGAGAAAAGGAGAGAGAAAGGGAAGGGAAAGGAGAGGAAAGAGAGAGAAGAGAGAGGAGAGCAAGAGAGAAAAAGGAGAGAAAACGAAGGAAGGGAAAGGAGAGGAAAGGAAGAGAAGAGAGAGAAGAAAGAGGAGAGAGAGAAAAGGAGAGAGAAGGGGAAGGGGAGAGAGAACCAAAGAAGGGAAGGAAAGGGAAAGGAGAGAAAAGGAGGAGAAGAGAGAGGAGAAATAAGAGAGAGAGAAAAGGAAAGAGAAGGGGAAGGGAAAGGAGAGGAGAGAGAGGAGAAATAAGAGAGAGAGAAAAGGAAAGAGAAGGGGAAGGGAAAGGAGAGGAGAGAAGAGAGAGAAGAAAGAGGAGAGAGAGAAAAGGAGAGAGAAGGGGAAGGGGAGAGAGAACCAAGGAAGGGAAGGGAAAGGAGAGAAAAGGAAGAGAAGAGAAGAGAAGAGAGAGGAGAAAGAAGAGAGAGAGAAAAGGAAAGAGAAAGAGAAGGGAAAGGAGATGAAAGAAAGAGAAGAGAAGAAAGAGGAGAGAGAGAAGGAGAGAGAAGGGGAAGGAGAGAGAGAATGAAGGAAGGGAAGGGGAAGGAGAAGAAAGGAAGGAGAGAGAAGAAAAAAGAAAAAGAAGGGGAGAGGGAGGGAAGGAAGGAAAAAGTAGAGGAAAGAAAGGAGAGGAAGAAGAGACAGGAGAAAGAGAGAGAAAAGGAAGGAAGGGAAGGTAAAGGAGAGGAAAAAAGGAAAGAGAGAGAGAGAAAGAAGGGAAAGGAGAGAGGGAAGGAAGGAGGGAGGGAAAAAGGAAGGCAGGAAAGAAAGAGGCAAGAAAGAGAAGGGAGAGAAGAAAGAAGAGAGAGACAAGAGGAAGGAGAGAGGGAGGGAAAGGAGGAGGGAGGGTGGGAGAGAGGAAAGAAGAAAGGAGGGAAGGGGAAAGGAAGGGAAAGGAGAGGAAATAAAGAGATGAGAGAGAAGAAAGAAGAGAGAGGGGGAGGGGAAGGAAGGTGGAAATAAGTGAAGGGAAAGGAAGGACAGAGGGAAAGGAAGGAAGGAAGGCATTCATCATATATTTAATATTATTTATTTATTTGCTCGTTTATTTGTTTATTTATTTAATTGGATTTATATGCCACTCCTCTCTGAAGATTTTACATTTAAAACATTTTATGAGAAGGAAAAAAAATGAGAAAAAAAATAAACCACACAAAGCTATTCATGATGTTGCCTTTTCCATCCAGAGGTAAAATGCTTCTTACCCATGTTGAAAAAGAAGTAGTTTTCTACACCTTTTTGACTGCAGAGGTAGGAACCACAATGTGCTCCTTTGACGCAATGACTGATAGATCCCTGGATAAATTTGCTTTATCTCTCACTGCTGCGCCCCCCCCCCCAGGTGTGTCATGTGTGTATCCAAACCATGGCAGCTCGTGAAAAGACCATGGTTCAGCTAAACCAAGGTCGCGTGTGGGAACACAGTTAATGTGTCGCTTTTGCCCGCAGAGTCATCATTCTGGGTGGCAACTAGAATAGATCTAGACGAGTTCTTGGTCCTTCCCGATCAGCTCCATCTCTCTCTTTTTGTGGAGGGGGAGATGCGTTTAGCACAAATGACGTACAAGGCAGAACAGTGGATTTGACACCCTGCGAATTAATCAGAGAACAAGAACGGGCAAAACAAGCCGCAAATGTGGTTGATCGCTCTGGCCTTGATTAAATTAGATGCTCAAAAGGAAAAAAAACAGGAAGGATAATGAGAATAGGCCGTAATGTAGTGGGTAGGAGAGGCTGACCAGGTGACTCGAGGCTGGATGACTTGGGCAGGAGAATGTTGGACAAAAGAAATGGATCAAATGGAATGGGTCCAAAGACAGGCTACAAAAATGGTGGAAGGTCCGAAGTGTAAAACTTATCAGGAAAGACTTCATGAACTCAATCTGGGGGACAGAAGGGAAAGGGGGGGACATGATCGAAACATTTAAATATGTTAAAAGGGTTAAATAAGGTTCAGGAGGGAAGTGTTTTTAATAGGAAAGTGAACACATGGACAAGGGGCCACAATCTGAGATTAGTTGGGGGAAAGATCAGAAGCAATGTGAGAAAATATTATTTTACTGAAAGAGGAGTAGATGCTTGGAACAAACTTCCAGCAGACGTGGTTGGTAAATCCACAGGAACTGAATTTAAACTTGCCTGGGATAAACGTAGATCCATCCTAAGATAAAAGACAGGAAATTGTATAAGGGCAGACTAGATGGACCAGGAGGCCTTTTTCTGTTGTCAATCTTCTATGTTACTATATTTCTAATAAGGGAAGAGGTGGGATGAGAACACAACTGGACACTTGTCACACCAGGTGGCAATATTTCCATCTTGACTAGCAAGGCTGAGGAGGTTTTTCCATCCTCCCCAAAATACAAAGTGTGTTTTGCAAAGATTCCCCAACCCACCAAACCTCACCCAGGCAGTGAAAGGCTGCCAAAATTTTTACTGCCACACTGTGTGCATGGCTTACTATGTGGCTTAATGGTCATGTGACTGGGTAGGAGTGGCTTACTGGCCATGTGGTTTGCTGGCCATGTGACCAGGTAGGAGTGACTTGACAATCATGTGACCGGGGGGTAGCTTAAAGGTCATGTGACTGGGTGGAAGTGGCTTACCGGCCAAGATAGGTTTTCAAATAGGTGATTGGATTCTTTTTTAGTCACATTATTTGGACAGCAACAAAAAGGACAATGATAGACAGCATTATTTGTTGAGGAGCACAGGAACACTTTAAGGTTTTGTACTGAATCCACAAATATGATAATAGATTAGGCAAGCAGCTCGATTTTATTTCATTGCTGTAAAAGTTCAGTTCTAGATCATGATTTAAATGATTAAAGCGTTTATGGGTAAAACATACAATTTAATTATTTCCTATTTTAAAAGTAATTAAGGATCATACCAAGGTACTAGAGAAGGATGCATTAGATCAATGTTTTTCAACCAATGTGCCACGGCACACTAGTGTGCCATGGGGAAATTAAACATGGGTCCCCAAACTACGGCCTGCATGCTGGATACGGCCTATGGAAGCCATTTATCCAGCCCGCCGCCAGCCACCTCCATCCGAACATAAACATTCCCTCCACAATCCCTCCAGCTTTCAGCGACAGGAAGAGTGGAGGCTCAGGGAACGCTCACTGACCAATCACCTTCTAGGATTCATCCCAACCACTAGCGATGAACCAATAATAGGCCGCCTGTCATCCACACCCAGGAAGGTCCCTGCTCGGGCTGCCGCACACTTGTCATTGTGTGGCCGCGACGAGTAGTTGGATAGTTCCGATTTCTAATCCTGGTCAGGACTGGAGGTAAATGTTGCCACCACCAGATGAAGCCTCAGCCTCAGCTGGTTATGTCTATCCTGATGGTGCATATAGATATTTGACCTTTTTCTTTTTATAAGAAGCCCCTGCAGAGAGTGATATACAATGCATCACAAGGCATCACAATGTTATCTATATTGTATATGGCCTCCTAAGTGAGTATAAATACATTTAGAAACTATATTAACAACTATATATATAATATGTACTGTGTTAGAGTGTCATTTTTCTTGGTGCTGTGCCCTAGGATTTTGTAAATGTAAAAAATGTGCCGGGGCTCAAAAAAGGTTGAAAATCACTGCATTAGATAACATAGTATTGCAGTTATTGTTAGCCCTGTTGGAGCTGGTGGCATATAAATACAAATAATAAATAATAAATAAACATCCCAGGTGGGCGCAAACCTTTGTGCCCAGCTAAACTGGGCGGCTATTATTTCCAGTCTGCAATTTTTCTAGACCGAAGACAAGGAATATTTGACCCAAAAAACCCCACTACCCCATCTTTTTCCTCTGAAGAAAACCCACAGCACATCTTTGAACAGATGTTTCCCCCTCTTCCATGTCACCCTCCCCTTATAGAAACCTAATATAGGTAATTTTGTTTAAGTTTTGTTTTTTCATTGAGCCAGGCGGAAGTTTTGGCTACTGTTTCTGCTCCTTTGGAGGAAAATTCAATTAACCAGGCAATGCAAAAGGGAAACCTAACTCCCTTTCTTCCCTCCCCATCACCTTTCTGAGAAGTGAGATCTGAAATTCTCAATTTCCAGGCAGCAACAGGCAGGAGGGGAAAAAATAGAATTAGTCTGAAGGCAGGTCAATTCTTCCAGAGATGGTTAACCTGGTATTTCAACCCCTTCCTCTAAGAAATGCAGTCTGAGGACTAAATTGCTTTCACCAAGAAAACGGAATTGAGGGGCTTAGAAGCAAATTAATTGCCTCTCAATTTTGCCTGTGTGTATCATAGTTCCAGTTTATCCCTCCTTGCAGCCGCCTTTTGGTGAAATTTAAATAACAAAAGCATGCATATGCCTGCATTGTTTTGCAACTTGTGTTTTGGGGTACCTCAAAATCTTAAAATCGGTTGACAATCCCATCTGTCCCCAAAACAGCACTCAAAGTGAGTGGGAGGAGATTTTTAAACCAATTCAGGAGGGCCCACCTGGATAAAACCCACAGTGGCCAGTTTATAAACTGTTTAACTTCCATTTCTAAATACACTCAGCCATTTCTTTGAAGTTCTGGCTATTGTATTTGCAGGCTACTATACATATGTGTGTGTATACATGTGTATATATATATATATATATGACGGTCTTGGTATATTCGGGTTTCTTCCCGTGTAGGATTTGGAAATTTCTGGCGACGTTTCGACGAGATCTCACTCGTCATCTTCAGGCTGGTGTTTCTGTCCTTGTTCTAAGGCGAAAATATGAACAAGCGGGATGATACCTCCCGCTTACCAGACATCTGGAAACCAGCCCTCAAACGTATCCCAGCCATAGAAACCAGACTCAGAACACACATTGTAAAACAATCAAGTAGCCTGCAAGTTCCAACTACTCAGGATATCACGCCTAATCTACAACCATTAACTAATCAGCATACCTCAGCTACATCAACGACCCCAATTGTTACCCCACTGACTCACCAGGAAGTTTCTACATAGCAGGCAATTGCTGAGCCATCAAACCACACCCAGCCACCAGTATTTATAGAAGGAAGGCAGCTCAGGTTCGCCTTAGAACAAGGACAGAAACACCAGCCTGAAGATGATGAGTGAGACCTCGTCGAAACGTCGCCAGAAATTTCCAAATCCTACACAGGAAGAAATCCGAATATACCAGGACCGTCATATCTATATCTATATCTATATCTATATCTATATCTATATCTATATCTATATCTATATCTATATCTATATCTATATCTATATCTATCTATCTATCTATCTATCTATCTATCTATCTATCTATATATATATATATTACGAAAACAAATATATATATATATATATATATATATATAAACACACACACACACACACAGGTAGGTAGGATCACTTCTGTCAAATTTTTGATTGAAACATTTCTCTCTTCAAAGATTCCTTTAAAGGGAGGATCTAGAGTGGATCTGTTGCTGAAAACACCCTCTGTTTTTAAATGGTGATTTTGACACACACAAACACACACGCAGAGAGAGAGAGAGAGAGAGAGAGAGAGAGAGCATCAGTGTAATCTGGAGATATTCTGAGGTGTAATGGAACAGTTCATTTTTCAGAGTATAAAATGCACCAGAGTATAAAATGCACCTTAGGTTTTGGGGAAGAAAAAAAGGGGAAATAATCTGCTTATTCATCTGGCTAGTGTCCTTAGTCTGGTCAGCTTCAGCACATTATTTTATCCCCTGGTTAAGGGCTTAAACATTTTTTTATTCTGAGAGAGTAACAATGAAAGAGCTTGCAAACCAGTAAGAGTTGGGAACATCATTAGCACCTGGAAAGAAACAGTCTGAACAAGTAGAGCAATGGAAAAAACCCTGCAAAGACTTGGAAAACATTATTCTTTGCAGAGAATAACAATGAAAGAGTTTACAAGCCTGTAAGAGCTGGAACATCATTAGCACCTGGTTAGCGCTGGAAAGAAACTTACTCAGAGCAAGTTAGAGTAATGGAAAAAAAAACTGCAAAGACTTAGAGCTTGGAAAACATTTTTTGGAGAGAGAAACAATGAAAGAGCCTGCAAGGTAAGAGCTGGGAAGATTGTTAGCAGCTAGTTAAGGCTGGGGGGGAGCTACATTCAGAGTATAAGATGCACCCTAATCAGCCTCTTTTAGGGAGGAAAAGGTGGGTCTAATACATCAAAAATATGGTAATTTGGAATCCAGCATCAAAGCTGGGTTGCAGCTGCTGTGCAATATAACAGAATATTTTTTAATGTATGTGTGTGTCTTTGTGATGCATTTTAAAGCAGGTTGTGTGAAAAGCAGCAAGTGGGTTTCAATGAAAATAGTTTTAAGAACTATGAAAATGCACCATTCTTGTGTTTTAAAAAAGGGCACTTTTTTTTTTTGCAGAGTATTATTAAATCCCCGTTGATTTTTTTAATTCAATCCCCTCAGGGCTGAGAGTAGGTACACCCACTTTCCTCCCAAACCCCGCCCCAATGGACCCACTTCCGGGGCGGTTCATGAGTCTAGGAAGTGGCAGTGCCAAGCCCTCTGCCTCCCCTCTCCCAACCAGCACAAAATGCCAACTTTATAAAGTTCTGGGAAGGATGCCAACCAACCAACACACACCCAAGACAGATGTGAGGGCGACTTCCCAAAACAAAAGCGCTGAGCTCAGAGTGACCTGACCAGCCAAGAACACCCATGAGTAGGAAGAGGAGGATAAGGGGTGGGCTGGCGGGGGCAGGTGGCATCAAAAGACCCAAAATGAGACCCCACAACGTTTCCCTTCCTATGTGGCCCAGATGAAGGCGGCGGCGATGAAAGGAAGTGGAAACGGTGGCCAATAGGGTACAAAATGAAAGATTTCTGATCACTCTGATTCTTTGCTTTAAATAACAACCTGCTTTAAATTCCATCACAAACACACAAACACACACAAAAATATATTTATATATATATATACAAAGCCCAATCATCCTTGCCAGGGGCAGACCTCTTGTGGGATAACTGGGGGGGGGGGGGGAGGATGGATCTCTATGTGATCCACTCTGCAAACTGATCAGAAGAGATTTTCTTTTGTCAGGTTGGACAAATTTGACTGGTGGACACAGAGGTTTTTCTGGGCCGCATCTTGGAAAGATTACCTGTTTAAATTATTCCCCTTCTAAAATCTTAGTTAATGTTACTATTAGCAGCATCCCGAGGTGGACAAATCTCAACCTTTCACTTTGCAATCCTTCATCTTTGTTCCAATTTTCTATAACAGCATTAGGCAATATCCCATGCTATTCATTCGACTTGTGTGCATGTGAGAGAGAGAGTGTTTGTGTGTATGTGTGTTTGTGTGTTTGTGTGAATGTGTGTTCCTCTGGTCTTTCCCTCCACCCGCAAATAATACTGAAGACTTGTTTTAAACAAGGTGGTTTAAACCTTGGCTATTTTGCAGAAAATTCCTTCTGGCACAGAGGCACAAATCAACCAAGTTTAAGATTATTGCCGTGGTTATTTTTGAGAATTACGGCCAAGTCCTCCCTCGTTTTCAGAGCCTTTGAGCCAAATCCTGCCCAGATTTCCAAGTAGACAATTCAAAACTGAAAATGCTGGCTGCAAACGGAGAGGCTGATATGAGAAAGCTCCACGCCAAACCTTTCCTTGAAGGAAAAGATGTTCGCAGGAGTTCTGAAAAAAGGGAAAGTCTTAGAACAGATCGCTCTTGTGGTCTGATGTGTGAAAGGAAAGATATGCTCATATTTCAAGAATGGAGGGGAGGGGGGATCCCAAAATATTTTCCCAGGCTGCGGACAGTCTCACAGCTGGCCTTCATCCCATAGGCGAGGGAAGGGAAGGGGGCTCTGAGAGGTTAGCAAAGGATTTGGCCAGGCTGGGTGAAAAAAATGAAACTTTTTTTCTTTTGCAGCTGCTGTTTCTACTGGCACGTAAGGGAGGAGGAGGAGCTGATGCTGAAGGATCATGGAAGTGAAGGATGAAAAGGAAGGAGACAAAGAGGACAAGAAGGAGGAGGAGGAAATGAAGGACAGGAAGAAGAGGAAGAGGAGAAAGAGAAGCTGGAGAAAGAAAAACAGGAAGAGGAGCTGTAGGAAATGGAACTGGAGGAAGAAGAGGAGGAAGAGGAGCTGAAGGACATGGAAGTGGAGGAAGAAGAGGAAGAGGGGGAGCTGAAGGACATGGAAGTGGAGGAAGAAGAGGAAGAGGAGCTGAAGGACATGGAAGTGGAGGAAGAAGAGGAAGAGGAGCTGAAGGACATGGAAGTGGAGGAAGAAGAGGAAGAGGGGGAGCTGAAGGACATGGAAGTGGAGGAAGAAGAGGAAGAGGAGCTGAAGGACATGGAAGTGGAGGAAGAAGAGGAAGAGGAGCTGAAGGACATGGAAGTGGAGGAAGAAGAGGGGGAGCTGAAGGACATGGAAGTGGAGGAAGAAGAGGAAGAGGAGCTGAAGGAAATGGAATTGGAGGAAGAGGAGGAGGAGGGGGAGGAGCTGAAGGACATGGAAGTGAAAGAAGAGGAAGAGGAGCTGAAGGACATGGAAGTGGAGGAAGAAGAGGAAGAGGGGGAGCTGAAGGATATGGAAGTGGAGGAAGAAGAGGAAGAGGGGGAGCTGAAGGACATGGAAATGGAGGAAGAAGAGGAAGAGGGGGAGCTGAAGGACATGGAAGTGGAGGAAGAAGAGGAAGAGGAGCTGAAGGACATGGAAGTGGAGGAAGAAGAGGAAGAGGGGGAGATGAAAGACATGGAAGTGGAGGAAGAAGAGGAAGAGGAGCTGAAGGACATGGAAGTGGAGGAAGAAGAGGAAGAGGGGGAGATGAAAGACATGGAAGTGGAGGAAGAAGAAGAAGAGGAAGAGGAGCTGAAGAAACATGGAAGTGAAGGAAGAATAGGAAGAGAGGAAAGAGGAGCTGAAGAAAGAAGAAGAGGAAGAGGAGCTGAAGAAACATGGAAGTGAAGGATGAAAAGGAAGGAGACGAAGAGGACAAGGAGGAGGAGGAGGAAGTGAAGGATAGGAAGAAGAGGAAGAGGAGAAACAGAAGCTGGAGAAAGAAAAACAGGAAGAGGAGCTGAAGGAAATGGAACTGGAGGAAGAAGAGGAGGAGGGGGAGGAGCTGAAGGACATGGAAGTGAAAGAAGAGGAAGAGGAGCTGAAGGACATGGAAGTGGAGGAAGAAGAGGAAGAGGGGGAGCTGAAGGACATAGAAGTGGAGGAAGAAGAGGAAGAGGGGGAGATGAAAGACATGGAAGTGGAGGAAGAAGAAGAGGAAGAGGGGGAGCTGAAGGACATGGAAGTGGAGGAAGAAGAGGAAGAGGGGGAGATGAAAGACATGGAAGTGGAGGAAGAAGAAGAAGAGGAAGAGTGGGAGCTGAAGGACATGGAAGTGGAGGAAGAAGAGGAAGAGGAGCTGAAGGACATGGAAGTGGAGGAAGAAGAGGAAGAGGGGGAGCTGAAGGACATGGAAGTGGAGGAAGAAGAGGAAGAGGAGCTGAAGGACATGGAAGTGGAGGAAGAAGAGGAAGAGGGAGAGATGAAAGACATGGAAGTGGAGGAAGAAGAAGAGGAAGAGGAGCTGAAGAAACATGGAAGTGAAGGAAGAATAGGAAGAGAGGAAAGAGGAGCTGAAGAAAGAAGAAGAGGAAGAGGAGCTGAAGAAACATGGAAGTGAAGGATGAAAAGGAAGGAGACGAAGAGGACAAGGAGGAGGAGGAGGAGGAAGTGAAGGACAGGAAGAAGAGGAAGAGGAGAAACAGAAGCTGGAGAAAGCAAAACAGGAAGAGGAGCTGAAGGAAATGGAACTGGAGGAAGAAGAGGAAGAGGGGGAGGAGCTAAAGGACATAGAAGTGAAAGAAGAGGAAGAGGCGCTGAAGGACATGGAAATGGAAGAAGAGGAAGAGGGGGAGCTGAAGGACATGGAAGTGGAGGAAGAAGAGGAAGAGGGGGAGATGAAAGACATGGAAGTGGAGGAAGAAGAAGAAGAGGAAGAGGGGGAGGAGCTGAAGGACATGGAAGTAAAAGAAGAGGAAGAGGAGCTGAAGGACATGGAAGTGGAGGAAGAAGAGGAAGAGGGGGAGCTGAAGGACATGGAAGTGGAGGAAGAAGAGGAAGAGGGGGAGATGAAAGACATGGAAGTGGAGGAAGAAGAAGAAGAGGAAGAGGGGGAGCTGAAGGACATGGAAGTGGAGGAAGAAGAGGAAGAGGAGCTGAAGGACATGGAAGTGGAGGAAGAAGAGGAAGAGGAGCTGAAGGACATGGAAGTGAAGGAATGCATTAACCCCTGATAAAATTATAACATACGACCAAAACAGAAGCTGGAGAAAGCAAAACATGAAGAGGAGCTGAAGGAAATGGAACTGGAGGAAGAAGAGGAAGAGGGGGAGAAGCTAAAGGACATGGAAGTGAAAGAAGAGGAAGAGGCGCTGAAGGACATGGAAATGGAAGAAGAGGAAGAGGAAGAGGAGCTGAAGGACATGGAAGTGAAGGAAGAAGAGGAAGAGGAGCTGAAGGCAATGGAACTGGAGGAAGAAGAGGAAGAGGGGGAGGAGCTAAAGGACATGGAAGTGGAGGAAGAGGAAGAGGCGCTGAAGGACATGGAAATGGAAGAAGAGGAAGAGGAGCTGAAGGACATGGAAGTGAAGGAAGAAGAGGAAGAGGAGCTGAAGGACATGGAAGTGGAAGAGGAAGAGGGGGAGCTGAAGGACATGGAAGTGGAGGAAGAAGAGGAAGAGGGGGAGATGAAAGACATGGAAGTGGAGGAAGAAGAAGAAGAGGAAGAGGAGCTGAAGAAACATGGAAGTGAAGGAAGAATAGGAAGAGAGGAAAGAGGAGCTGAAGAAAAGAAGAGGAAGAGGAGCTGAAGAAACATGGAAGTGAAGGATGAAAAGGAAGGCGACGAAGAGGACAAAGAGGAGGAGGAGGAAGTGAAGGACAGGAAGAAGAGGAAGAGGAGAAACAGAAGCTGGAGAAAGAAAAACAGGAAGAGGAGCTGAAGGAAATGGAACTGGAGGAAGAAGAGGAGGAATGGGAGGAGCTGAAGGACATGGAAGTGAAAGAAGAGGAAGAGGAGATGAAGAAAATGGAACTGGAGGAAGAAGAGGAAGAGGGGGAGATGAAGGACATGGAAGTGAAGGAGGAAGAGGAAGAAGAGCTGAAGGACATGGAAGAAGAAGAGGAAGAGATGAAGGACATGGAAGTGGAGAACTTTGAGGTCCTTGGTGCTCACTGAGCTTGCTGGTTTCTTTGCAGACATTTCATGACCCAATAGACCCACATCATCAGTGCTAGAAGGTGGGTGGGTGGGATTGTGGAGAGGAGGAGGAGGAATTTGGAGCCTGTGCCCTCCTACCCTCTCTCTTGAACAGCTCCTTCTGCTCCAAGCAAAGCCAAATTTCAGGCTGGCAATTGGAAGCCCCACAACTGGGAGAAGAAATGCCACCTTCCCGAATTTCTGTGGATGACAGAGGAGGGGGCTTTTCCTTGCAACTGTCAGGAATATCACTCCTCACCCCAAAAAAAGGGGGATGGGAGAGGGGCTCTGCCCAATCAAAAGCAGGCAGCATTGAATTCTGATGGCTCTTTGGGGCTGCAAAAATTTTTACCACCATACTGTGGGTGTGGCTTATTTTGTGGGTGTGGCTTGCCAGCCATGTGATGAGGTGGGAGTAGCTTGATGATCATGTGACCAAGGGGGTGCCTTAAAGTTCATGTGACTGACTTAAAGGTGGCCAACTTGACGTCACTCATGTCAAAATTTCAAAAATTCTAACTTTTTCTACCGGTTCTGCATACCTGACAGGACCCATAGGAGCCCATCACTGCCGACACTCTACTCTCTTGGGAAAAACACTTTGGTGGTCCTTGACGTCAACATTGCTCAGGCAAAAAAAAATACATGCAAAACTAAAGGAAACTCAAAATCCAACTTCCACACCTAGGAAATGTAAACACAGGCATAGCACACCACATATCGATAGAATATTAAATAATATATACTACTTAAAAAAATAAAGGGAACACTCAAAGAACATATCCTAGATCTTAATCATTGAAATATTCTCACTGAATACTTTGTTCTGTACAAAGTACAGCTTTTCGACTAAACAATGTCGTCTGGCAGGGCCCAGGGGAAGAGCCTTCTCTATGGCGGCCCCAACCCTCTGGAATCAACTCCCCCCGGAGATCAGAACTGCCCCTCTCCTCATCTTTCGCAAGTTGTTGAAAACTCACCTTTGCTGCCAGGCATGGGGAAATTGACATCTCCCCTAACTATTTTGATTTATGTATGGTTTGATTGGGCTGTGTGATTATTTTATTGTAAGGGTTTTTTAAATTGTGTTTTTAAATATTGGATTTGTATATTGTTTATTATTGTTGTGAGCCGCCCCATGTTTTCAGAGAGGGGCGGCATACAAATCTAATAAATTATTATTATTATTATTATTATTATTATTATTATTATGTTGTTGTTGTTGTTGTTGTTGTGAAATTGTCAATCAGTGTTGCTTCTCAAGTGGACAGTTTGATTTCACAGAAGTTTGATTTAGTTGGAGTTATATTATGTTGTTTAAGTGTTCCCTTTATTTTTTTTTAACTGTGTATATTATTTTAGCAACTGTACAGAAGGTAATGCACATACTTTTCCAAACAGACAAAACCAAATTACACAGCTTAATAAATCCACAAACTAGATAAAAAAAACTCATTGACAGGTCACTCAATCACAAAAGCCAACAGTAGGTTTGACCAATAGATCTTCTATGTAACAGATTAGTCTAAACCCAGTGTTTCCCAAACTTTTTTGGCCATACCCTATCTAAGCATCACTAAAATCTCTATGCCCCTCCCGTGACATATAATTTTTACTATTCTAAATTATGAATATGTACAAAATAAAAGTGATGTTGGTGATAGAATGCGTGCCTATGATATGTAATGTATGTTTGTATATTTGCTGGTCAAATTTTGTTTACTTGTTTTAATTTAAATGTTTAAAAAAGATTATTTAAAAGGGGGAAGGGGGCAAACTGGAGAACTCTTTTAAGAATTTGGACTGGAGGGTTCCACCCCTTAAGCCATGGTGCTACATTGAACATGGTTTGGCTGAGCCACAAATAAGTAAGAAACTGATGGGGGGAACTGGCCGCAGGCAATTGTGCAAACCCACGTTTGCATAGAATAAAGTCAGAGTTTTTAACCATTCTCACAGCCATGCTGGGAAAGGCTCTCCTGGCATCTCCTCTTTAAACCTGATTTGCCAGGCCAGCTGCCTTCCAGTTAAAACTGACTCACTTCCCGGGAAAAATCAAGATGGCTTGTGGCACACGAGGTTTACGCAAACTCATTTGGCAGGTTGGGGGAAAATATTTTACTTCCAGCTAAGAGGGCAAACAGCCTGGGCTGAATTCAATCATACAAAGCAGATCTCCAAAAAGGGGGGGGGGGCTGAGGAAGGGAGGAAGGGATGAAGAGAGGAAAGAAGGAAGGAAGGGAAGGAAGAAAGAAAGAGGGAGGGAAGAAAGAGAGGGAGGGAAGAAAGAGAGGGAAGGAAGAAAGGAAGAAGAGGGAAGGAAGGGAGAAAGGGAGGGAGGGAAGAAAGGAAAGCAGGAAGGAAGGAAGGGAGGGAGGGTGGGAGGGAGGGGTAGGAGGAAGGAAGGAAGGAATTAAGGAAGGAAGGAAGGAAATTAATTCCCCCCTGCAAAAAAATCTTCAATTACCCTAACAATCTAGCGTAGAGCCTCCAGGTACCAATGCACTGGACCTTTAAACATCAAAGAATCTGTGCTTTTCTGTTCTATTCATGAAGCATGTGTTTGGCCAGGGATAAACTTCCATTTTAACTAGGATTATTTTGCACGTAAAAAAACATTAGCAGTGGGAAATGCCTTCCTGCAAGTTTTGGCGACTTATGACTTTCAAATAAACTTTTTTCCAGGCTGAGTTTGAAGCGGCTAAATTCGGAGGATACCAGAGTCAGCTACTTTCAATCTAAATTGCTCTAACCCATCGCACAGCTTGGCCTCCTTCTCATTTCCCTGCTGCACTTTCAATTTATTTCTGCAGCAGACTTATTATTCATATCTAATCCAAGGCTGGCTTGCAAAAAAGAAGAGGAAGGGCTTCTGCTCCAAAAAACCAGCCCAGCAAGGTTAGAGAGCACATCTTGCAAAATCTTTTGACGAAGCAAGGTGTCCAAGCCAGGCCGGGGGGGGGGGGGGGATTGCTGCCAAACCATAAAAATTAATAAATAAATAAATAAAATAGACTTTCTGGGTGTAGTCAAGACTCCAAAACGAAAGTTGGAGGGAATAAGAGAGAAATGAGATGTTCTACACACCACTTTGTTTAATGGCAACAGAAAGACTAAAAAAACAAATAAATAATATCTCCCCACCCATGACCAAATTATCTTATACTTTTGAAACCTTTAACAAAGAAAAAAGCAGGTGGTACAAATGGGTCAATCAGAAAAAATACTTAAAAGCTTAAAAACTTATAAATTGTAAGATTTTTCACAATTCGAAAGAAAAAAGAAAGTACATAAGTAATCTTATTAATCCTTTAACCAAACTATGATGTATATATAATAGAAAGATAAGTCGTCGTCTAGTAATTTTAATAATTCATAATAAAAAAAAGTAATATGATTAAAAATAATATGACTAAGATATTAAAAAACCATTGGCACATTATACAGTATATATTAATAGGCTGATACAAGCAAGCTGTAATAAATAATGTCATCAGGGTGATTGACGTTTGTGTAAATCATTGCGTGTTTAAGATTTGATATATATTTGCAAATATAAAAGACTATATATGTTTATGTGTTGGTATATTTTGTAAGATGTGTCTTGTCTTTGTTTTTCTTTTTATGGTGTTCATTTTTAATGTAAATATTTAATAAAGATCATTTAAAAAAACAAAGAAAAAAACCCAGGCTGAGGATCTTGAAGCAACTCCCAGCTCAGATGCCCCAGGATCCGGTATTGTTATTGTTATTGTTGTCATCATCGTCATCATCACGCAGATTTATTAACCCTTCTGGGATCTTTTCAGAAGCTTCATTCCAAAGTGTAATGGGCAGTAAAGGGCTGCAAAAAAATGTAATACCACACTGTGGGCGTGGTGCAGGAGTGGGCAACAGGCAGGATGGGGTGGAACTCAGGTCCACCGGCGGAAATGAAGATGCATGCGCTGCTCCAGCTGATCGGTGGCTGTCACCTCCAGGATTACTGGTCCTAGCTCGGCTCTCCTTTTCCCCCCTGCTGCTGTGTCT